>NC_041389.1:80124055-80221095 GCF_002162155.2 Triticum dicoccoides | reverse complement strand
TTTTCGGACGCACTTTCTTGCGTGCGAAGATGTAGCTGGTGGGTCCCAGCAGTCATGGGGGCGAATCGTTTTTTTTTGGACGCACTTCCTGGCGTGCGAAGATGTAGCTTGTGGGTCCGAGCAGTCAGGGGGCGAATCATTTTTTCGCGAAATACGGTGGCCCGTCCGGTGGGTCCCCGCTGTTAGGTGGAGGAATAATTATTTTGCGCGTAATAAGGAGGCACTTCCTTGCGGCTGTCGTGGACCCAGTTGTCAGCCTCTCCACGTACTGTCCACTTCCGATGGAAGTCGTTCCTTTACCACGTTGACCATGCCGCGCCGAGAGCACCACAGCGGTGGACGACGGCGAGGCCTAGGATGGGGACGATGCGGAGCGGGGGAAGACGCGGCACTGGATGCACACGCGGAGAGGAGTACGAGGGTTCACTGGTTCGGCTGCGCTGCCGTCACCGCAAAATAACAGGGGGTGTGGGTGAGTGGAGGGATGGCCTGGCCAGCAGTGGGAGTAGTAGGGGGTGGTGAGGCCTCCGCGCCAGCACAGCCGGCCACGGGAGGCAGGAGCAGGTGGCACGACCGGCGCTGCTTTGGGCGGCTGGAGCAAGAAGACCAGAGGTTGAAGAAGCACGACGGCCGTTCGATGGACATCGTACGGTCACTGCAGCTAGAATCGTTTATATTGACTAAGTTGACAAAGCCCTTGGTACGTCAACTTAGTAGGCCCACAGGTCAGCTTCCGAAATGGTGCGCCCCAGATGTCAGGGGGATGAATCATTTTTTGGGCGGGTGAAGCTAGAATATCCGAGATTGAAGAAGAAGCACGGCATCCGTTGGATGGACATCCAATGGCCATGGCTGCTAGAACCGTTTGTTGACTATAAGTTGACAAAGCCTTGTATACCCGTCAACTCTGGTTTTTTAGGGGACGCGTCAACTTAGTAAGGCCAGAAGTGTGTGGTAGAGAACTTATAGCCCATTTGAGATTTGTAAGAATGTGTAGCCCATTTTTGAATTCTAATGGAATTTACTGCAGCCCATTTACAGTTTATTAAAAGTACAACCCATTTCAACCAACCGTTCAAAACAGAATTCGATAAAATTTCCCACATTTTGATGGGATCTGAATATTTTTATCCCAAAATTTAGTCAGATTAAATACAATTTCAATATAAATTTATATTGCGTAAAAATCCAACGAAACATTCCACTCGCAACAATTAATGAAATTAAAATTTTCAATATTCCAAAAATAATATTTTATAAAGTAATCACTGCTTGGTGCATTTTTTTATAGTTACTACCCAGTTTTTATAATGCATCCCTCCTAGGAAAGATTTGCAGCCCAGCGGGGCGGAGAATAACAACTTGACCTTGCCTGGGTATTCCTAAAAAAGTATAGCTGGGCTAGCCATTTTCAGCTTGAAAAAATTAATATCTGGGCTGGATATCTGGCCTGGGCTAGACGGGCCACAGCCCGCCCAGTTAATACCTGAAGTGATGTTTTTGTTGTTGTTCAGAGGAGAAAAATAAATATCTGGGGTAAACATCGAAAAACTCTACAGTGCTCACACCTCAAAAACACAAATACTGCTCGAGCTGCTTGGTCCCAGCTGTCGGCCGCTTGTTGTGCAATTCCCTTGTTTATTGACTACTCCCTCCTTTCCGGTTTATAATGCTCAATTCAAAAATCTCACCAATCAAGGTAGATGGCGAGTGGTGGAATACTTTTTCTAGTTTTGCAAAAGCACCTAATTAATGCTCTTGTTATCCTCAAAAAATTATGTTTATCAATGCATTAATTGCAATGCATCCATGCATAAAGTACATGCATTGGTCAATTTTCTCTTAATACTTGCACGCAATGATTTAATGCACCTTCGAATCTGAACATGTGATGGAAAACAACCAAATTGATCCTTATAAAATGGAAAAACTAAAATTTTGAGATAAGCCCTATAAACCGGAAAGGAGGGAGTACATAGGTAGACAATGGTGTGGGACCATGATGTCAGGAAACCAGGAGGAAGCAAAATAAATTATAGTTATATATATATATATATATAATAAGGAGGCACTTGCGTACGTGAGGCTATGGACCTGGTGGGTCCCCATTGTCATCCTATCCAAGTAAAGTGATCTCCTCACCCGCGCGCGCTTTCCGCCCGAAACAGTCGGCGCCGGGCGCCCCGCTTCCCGCTGCAGGCGATTGCTCCGCCTTCAAATGACACAAGTGTCGCTCGTCCGTCCATCTGCCGCACACTTTAATGATACGCAGTTGTCGAGGCGGCTACTCCGGCATCACACGTCCGTCCCTCCGCCCGCCCACCATTGCTATATAAACTCTTGCGCCGGCCATAGCCGCAGTCATCCGCACCCGTTGCCTTTCTCCTGTACACACCACTACTGCCCACCGTAGCTTCCTCGCGCTCCACCGCTCTTCGGGACGGGCGGACGACGGACCACAAGGAGATAGCAGCCATTGCTGCCGACCGGCTGGCCGGCAGGTAGCCAGAGGATGATGACGTCCCAATGGAGAACATGGTAGTCGACGATCCGGTGCCAACCCCCTCCTCGCCGGTGTATTGCACCATGACCATCGGCGAGGCCCGTGCCCAATATATGGACAGGGTGAGGCAGATGCGTGAGGAGCAGTTCCGGGAGGCGCAGGCCGACGCCGCCTACAACCACCGTTCCTCCAGGAGCACCTGCAGGCGGAGGAGCAGATCGCCGCGGAACAGGCGGAGCAGGAGGCATTGCTCGACTCGTACCGCTCCGCCCATAAGGGCCGCCTCGAGCGCTGGCGGTACCGCATGCGGGTGGCGGAGGCTGCAGCCGCCTAGAAAGAGGCTAGCAAAGAGGGCGATGAAGCGGGCGAGGCGCTGTTTGGCGAGACCGAGGACGAGGCAGAGGACAATGCCGGCTCCAATGAGTCCCCGCTCCACTGGCATCGATGACGCCCTGCTCCGCCGACGCCCCGCGGCGCCAACAACGAGGCAAAGGACACCGCCGGCTCCGCTGAGACCCCGCGGCGCCAACAACGAGGCAGAGGACACCGCCGGCTCCGCCGAGGCCCCGCCCCGCCAACAATGAGGCAGAGGACATCGCCGGCTCAGCCGAGGCCCCATCGTGCCGGCAACGTGGGGGAGGATTTCCACCGCTCCGCTGAGGCACCGCCCGCCGGCAACGAGATAGAGGCATCACCGGCTCCGCCGAGGCCCCGCCCCGCTGCCAACAAGGCCGCGCCACACAGAAAACAAGGAAGAGTAGAACACGGTAGGTCGCCGCCGCTCGGGTCCAAGTAAGGCCACCACTGCTACCCTCCGGTTGAAGCCAAGCTAGGCGGGTTGACCATTGACGGTCGGTTAGCTTCTTGGCGGCAACGTGGAGTCGGAGAGGTGCACTGGATAAAAACACTGCTTCTACTTAACTGCTGGTGCAGTTGGCTGACTGACACGTGGGCCCAACAGGCCACATGTCAGTTATGCAACTGCACCTGCAGTTAAGTCACTGAAGCTTCTGTTCGGCTCAGCGAGACACAGGTGGGTAGCTTCGGTTAATTAATTATACCTCCAGCGCACCCCTTTTTAGTTTTTTCTCGAAAAGGAGGATGACCCCCGGCCTCTGCATCTGGGAGATGCATGCGGCCACAAACACCCCTTTTTAGTTGAAGAATGTATGAAATGTAATGAAATCCGGCATGTTTATATGAAATTCGACCATGTATGAATGAATTTATTTCGATTAGTTCGAATTCCTGTATCACTGACATTGGATGAACATGCAAAACAATACGTACTAGCATTATACCCAGGGTGATCACCAAGTTTGCAGCAGTTTCACATGTACTCCCTCCGGTCCTTTCTAGTCTGCATACAAGTTTTGTCTGCAGTCAAAGTATCTCTACTTTGACCAATCTTATACAAAAAAGTATGCACTTTCACAATGTGCGAAGTAAAAAGGAACAGAAGGAGTACAAAGAGTTTGAGCAGCTTTTTAGCATTTCTGTACATTTCAATCAAACAGACAGGCCTGGCAATTCATAGAGAACATTCAAAACAATCGATGATTATGCATCTCAGCGACTCACATGTCAGAGGCAATATTTACTTCACAACTAAAGAATAAAGAAAAAATTGATCGCCGCTGCTGACAGCAAAGGGCGTCCCATTTGAAAATATCAAACGCATATCTTGCTAAAATCAATGAGCAAAATTTGACAAGGTTGTCCCATTCCAAAATATCAAATGCCTACGATTGTGGAATCGGCAGGGTTTGCCATCAGTTCGGACATTGACATGGCACCTCGTGCTAAATAAACCAGCTGTTCTTTTTGTGCAGTTCCACCAAAATCAACCAAATTCGCACGTAGCTTGTATGATTTCGCCCTTATATGTTGCAACGCCTTGAACTTATGGGCACCTCCTTTCTTGTGGTGTAAATGAATGATTCGATGTATTCCTGAACATTTTGTGCAGTTCCCGTTGAAATCAAGCTGAGCACCCCTGTTTGCACAAATACAAAAAAGTAATTAGTATAAAGCAAACTGTACTATGAATTGACAGTTTCAACAGGCACATACCTGGTCCATGTAGAGCACACTTTTAGAAAAATGGAACTCGCTAGAAAGAATCCTAGAACAACATTGTACTCGTGCATCACAGCAAAAAAATGGAGATTTGTCAGTCCTTCTGAGCTAAAGTTAGTTTGGTCTTGTGGGGAGAAATGTAACCATCCTTCAACTGCTCCTTCTGATGAGAAGATAGACAGTGATTCTTCATCCTGGCATAATCAGAACTAGTCACTTCACGTACTCCATATTCTTTTTCCGAGGAAGATGATCCTGTTGTGCAAAGACAAGAGGACTACTAAATGCTAGCATCCATGTTTGCTCAAAAAAGGAAAGGAAATATTTAAAACAGCACAGATGAAGCACTTCCCAAGGACAATACCACTTTTTCATGACAGTATCTAAACAGTAGCACAACACCAATAGAGATGACAAAGCTCAATCATATGGATGAAATCAGTGGGCGAGTACCAACCTTTGTCAGGAGGCTGATTGTGTAGAGCATACAGATGAAGCACTTCTCGGGAACCATCTATTGCTATCTACGGGGGTGGCCATGCTTACTATATACTCCTCGATTAGTTTAATGTTTCCAACATCTTCTTATGCAGTTCTACTAAAATATATGGTATCTTCAAAGAAGATCCCTGTTTGCACAAGTAGAGATAATTACATATGGCATCAAATCAGTGGCAAAACAATTGCTCGTTCCAGCCATAGCAATAAATTAAGATGCAAAACTATATCATTACTTGTGTCATCATAGTTCCAGTGCTTCATTACAGCACCGGAGTTTATTTTTGTTTTTCTTCCGCTTGTTCTTCCCCGTCATCACTTGGTTCAATAACAGACAAGCTTCGCCTTCAATGTAAGATTTGGCATGTCAATTAGGGAGCACAAGTATAGTACTAAACTTAATTTTCTGATGAAAGTGGCAAAATACAGGCCAACAGTTGTGAAATATCCTTATCTTACCTTAATGGGATATTACGGTGCACATACAGATTGGAAGTCTTGTCTCCATTTGTGCAGTTCACTAAAATCAAGCAACATTATCATACAAGTAGCACAACATATGAAAGCACATTGCAGAATCATGTGAAAGAAGGCTAGTACTGACCTCTCATGATGCGGAATTCAAACAACTCACAAGAAGAAGATCTGAACCAAATTTTCCTTAACGGATAGGAAGTAAGATCTCCTCTTGTGCAGTTCCACTAAGATCAAGCAATCAAGCAACGTTGCCGGTGTAACATTTTGGTTGAACTGCACAAAACACTCTTAAAACAAAAGTGTTTTGTGCAGTGCAACAAAAGGTCACAATGGCAACGAGGTGAAGTAGATAACCCAGTTTACATAGAGGTGCAAAGGAAACAATTAGTGGTCAATAACGGTGGATGACACAGAAGCCAACAAAAAGAAGCATCTACCTTATCTAAATGGGAAAGAAAGCAAGACAGTAGCATTTCTCAAATGGTGCCATTGATTAATATTAACATAGAGATTATATTAACAATAAAATTTGTTAAACATGTAATTTGCTTTTAACTATGGCATTGCATCAATTTTCCAGCGGCATTATTAGAGGGTGTTTGTTTACATGGACATTTTGGTGTAGGGACTAAAAAAACTCCATGTTAGTCACATCTAAACCAAACAGGAGGGACTTTTTGGGACTAAAAGTGGGCATTTGGGACTAAAGAAAGAAGACCCCAAGGGAGTCTTTTTGGGACTTTTTCCAACAGTTGCCCCTGCCACGCATTGCACCTTGTTTCTGTTAGTTCATTACTAGGGGTAACATGGTCTTTTATCATGTCATTTAATAACCTCTAGTCCATGTTTAGTCACTGGAACCAAGCAGGTAGGGACTAGGGAGTTTTTAACCAAACAGGTCCATAGATTAACAACAGCTAATGAGTTGCACGGGACAGTGGACGCACCAGCACCATGTGCATCTACCGATGTACTATGGTCATGCACAGTCTGTTGCAACAAAGAACAAACAACCAAGGAGCATATTTGTGCTGGTCCCAGTTTTGTTATCTTTAGACACCTTTCCCTATGTGAGCGCAGAAAATCTAGTCCTGCTCAAACTCTACAGCCTTGTCCCTTCCTTTCCTTTTTGAACTAGTACTTTCGCCCCTTCCTTTCCTCTTTGAACCACGTCCTAGATTTATGCGATACAACTTTCCCCACTACTTTCCCCCATTCATTTCCTCTTTGAACCACGTCCTAGATTCATGCTATACAACTTTACCCCTTCATTTCCTCTTTGAACCACGTCCTAGATTCATGCTATATACAACTTTTCCCACTACTTTCCCCCACTCCTTTCCTCTTTGAACCACGTCCTAGATTCATGGTATACATGCAGCTAGAGCAATGCATGTGGAGTAAGTAAAATATACCTTAAGGTTCTTGGGGCGTGGTTCGGTGGGCGACGGGACGGCGGCGAAGAAGAAGGGGTCGAAGGCCCTCCTGCGCCGCCGCTGGGTGGAAAGTGAACAGCAGCGCCGGTAGTGGATTCCCTCCCTCGCCGACGGCGACAGCATTAAGCCTCCTTCCCTTCCCGACGGACGGATCCTGTCGGCTCTTTGAGCAGCAGTGAGGGGAGAGGGAGGCCAACGAAGTCTTGTTTAGATCTGGAGAGGGCGAGAGAGTCTTAAGAGTGCAACTACAAGCGCTGAGGATCCAGCGGGAGAGGGCGAGAGAGTGTGAAGAGAGCAACTACAAGCGCTGAGGCTCCAGCGTGTATATATATACTGGAGAGAGAGTGTGAAGCGCGCAAACCCTAGAAAACATTTTGACCAGTCAAAGAATCCTCCTGGCAAAAATTATGCTCAAGTGAAGTTATCAAACCCGAGACCTCAAGTTTGATGAGCGAATAGGCTAACCAGCTACATAACCCTCCCGTTATGTTCAATGAGAGGAAAATAACCTTCTATACATTCCTGCATTCATGTGACAGGCATGCCGTGTTTGTGTGTGTGTGTGTGTGTGTGTGTGGGAGTCATTAGGATTTCAATCATAATCGTGTCATGTGGCTTTGGTGGTAAGACTATCCACAGTGGTGCAGAAATAATGCAGCCTTAGTCACCTTACCTCTCTCCACGTAGTACGTTGGGTCCCACCAGTCAGAGGGTGAAACAAACAAATTAATAAGAAAAATTAAAAGCGCCAGCGGTGGATCTTAGTACCTCACACATCTCGCTACTGCTTGGGAACACTGTCCAATTGATCCCACTGTTCGCTCACGTACTATTTTAAGTGAATCCTTATTATAACATGCACACAAATTTTGGGCACTTGTATTTGACTTAAGTCAGTGTGCCACCGTATCTCGTATACTTACTGCTCCCTCCGTCTAGGTGTAATAAGTCACGTTAGAAGGTGCAACGGGACCAAGGTGCGTGCGTGTGCGTGTGTGTGTTTAACAGCATGTGTGTGTTAGAGAGTGCGACAGATCGACCTACTCCTACAGAGATATGGTGTGTAGTGTACGATTTTAGCCGCGAGAGTCGGTGCATCCTCTCGTTTCCGGGCGTGTCCGGTAGGGACATGCGGACATCTGCCACGCCCGCTCCTGACCAGCCTGGCCCACCGAAAGACCCTCCACTGCCCGCGCGCGCTTCCCGCCCGAAATGGTCAGCGCCGCTCCAAAGAATCGGTGCCGCATTCATGCCCGGGCAAAGCGGACGCGACCTCTCACTGGCGCAAGAGTGATGGTTGCTTCGTCTGTCCAATTTACTGCTGGGTCTATGTGATTTGACGGCTCATTGGTCTTTATTACTGAGGTGGTAGGACTATCGGATGTCCCACGCTTTCGGCGAAAGGAGGTATAGTAGATTACAATTTTCTCCATTCTTACAGCAGAGGAGTGCAAGAGCAGTGAAAACACGCAGGCTCAGTGATTACATGGCCCACCTCACACTATCACCGTGCGACACCTAACTCTTTACATAGTACTCCCTCCGTTCCTAAATATTACTAGATGAGTCCCCGCTCGTTGCCGCGGAATAGCGGTATATCTCTCTGCGCAAAATTATCGATTTCATAGAATAAAAAAAATCTATAACCGCATGACAAATGTGGTAGCCAAACTAAATAAACTCCCATCATCATTTAGATCATCCCACATAAGGATAAAAGATCAGCCAACTCCTACTGCATAATGGGATTTTATTTTTCTTTTTGACATGTTAATGGGACTTAAAAGGTCACTTACATGCATGCTACCGGTGCATGCTTGCATGCAGACATGTTGATGTGATTTAAAACCCACTCACATGCATGTGACACGGTATTTCTGCATGCTTGCATGTGGCTTAGTGCTGAGCTTCTCAACATCTAGGTCAGACAGCTATTATGACTGATTTACTTCATCTAACGGCTACGTCAATTTTGATGACGTGGCTCAAGGAGAGGATAGAGAATTCCTAGTAGTGGGGCTAGCTATTACTAGTAGATAAGTCTTTGTAGAGATTCCACTAGGTGAACTACATACGGAACAAAATGAATGAATGTACACTTAAAATGCATCTATATACATCCGCATGTCGTTAATGGTGAAATCTCTACAAAGACTTATATTTAGGAACGGAGGAAGTACTAGTATAGTACTAGTACGTACTGTAATTTATCAGCGAGATAAATTTGTACAATGCTATGAAGCTTCCAGCTCCTGTTACATGTATCTTGCGTCCAAGGTTGCCCGTTGCAACATTTCATCAAATACAAAGGAGACTAACATGCATGCTATTGCATCTCAATGATTGACAGATCATAGCAAATATGCACTCCCTCCGTTCCAAAATAAGTGTCTCAACTTTGAGCAAACTTTAGTACAAAGTTGTACTACTACTAAAGTTGACACTTATTTTGGAACAGAGGCAGCTAAAGAAAAAAACGATCCATGTAGTCCCTAGCCCTTGAACCGTGAACCCTGACCAGGCTTCAATTTGCTGGAAACGTTCGAGCTTCCTAATAAATGAAGTTTGCAACCTTTTGACCATCGGATCATTTTGTGCAGTTTCACCAAAATTGAGATGAGCATCCCTGTGGCAAAGAAATTGAAGAAGCGTGATTAGAATAAGATTACTAGGACTAGTTGATGAGACATAAACTCATCACAAATACAGTACATAGAAGCCAGTAGAGGTATCAGGTATGTGTGGGGCAAAGAAGTAGAGAAATATCCACAGGGAGTGATGTGGGCAGCTGGAGCGGTGGTGCAAGCCGGCTGTAAAGGGAGTTGTACCTGAGGGATGTAGCTCGACCTCGAGGAGGGCGGCGGGAGGCGGCAACTGCCCACGTCGCGGCAGTGAGCAAGGGACGAAGGCAACCTCACCGGCTTTGTGAGAGAGAACGGCGGGGACCCCTGATCAGGACATGCCGACAGTGGGTTTTCGCCATCGGCGACGGCCACCGCATCTACTCTAAGCATCCACCCCTTCCCCAAGCGGACGTGACCCGCCGGGATGTTAGAGATGTGGCCACAATCGTTTTGTGCGAGAGAGTGTGAAGAGAGCAACCCCAGCAAGCAACCGTGTAGGCTGGCCCGTCCTGACTATGTATATAGTGGAGCGGTTTCCTTTTCTCTCCATATGAACCTATCATATTGCGTACGTGCCACTGAAGAAAAAAATATTTATAAATGATGCGGCACCTACTACTCGTTCTCCTATAACCTTGCGCTTGGCATCTCCAAAATATTAACCTTGCGATTGGCTCTTCACCTCTTTGGGAAGTCGAGCAATAATGGTAGTGCAGTATATATCGTTCTGGCTATATGAGACCGAATGAATTGCTGCACGTCCACCACGTGGGCGAGGGTCGAGGGGCGAGGGAGAGTGCTACTACATACGGAGCAAAATGAGTGAATGTACACTCTAAAATACGTATATATACATCAGTGTTTGGAGTATGTACTAGTAGTTCATATTGAAATCTACTAAGGACATATATATTCCAAACAATATGATATAATCTCTATAACCAAGGTAGTAGGGACGAGGAGTAAACGGAGGGAGTAGTAAATTTTTCTCCTCGTCCTGCGAGCCACCGTGCGCATGGGCAAGGAAGGAGCAAGCTTCACCTCATCCTGCGAGCCACCGCGCCCGTGGGCGGGGAGACGGTGTACTAAGCAAGCTTCTCCTCGTTCTGCGAGTTGACGGGACACATCAAAAGTACTCCAGTGTATAGAGCCTTGCCTCTAAGGTAGGCCCCACATGGTTTGCCTCTTTTTTTAATTTAACATAACGCGTCAAGTCGCAATTTGTTTGTTCACCCGTGGTAGACGATCCTCCCTCCACCAAGTGGACAACCAGTACACATGCCAAATTACCACGTGGGCTGCCTTTTTCGTACAGAAATGAGCTCCACCGTGTACCCACGCTGGTATGGTTGGGAAAGAGACGGGAGTACGTGCGCCGTGCATGCACCTCTTCTCTTCGTGCACGTCCCCCACCTATGTGGGTGTGTGTGAGAGATACAAACCGCATTCTTGAGTGTTTTTTGTTTTGTGGTGGGGGGTGGGGGTAGGGTGGGGGGTTGATTTCGTGAATTATTTGTGGGAATATGTGTCGATGACATCTCAAACAAAATTTTGCATGCAATGTGTGTGAAATGGAGGCCTATCCATATCATACATAGAGGGTCGGGCAATCCACGAGAAGAGAGGGAGGGTCATAGCTATCGATAGAGTCGAAGAGAGGATCAAGTACGGGTGGATGCGAGATCGATGAAGAGAGCCATCGAAATTGCGTGTGTGTGTGCAAGTCAAAGATATAGGGCGACTGGCCTACCGGAATGTTAGAGGGCACATGTCAAGTTTGTGTGTGGCAGGGAGGCATGACTAGAGCGCTTGATGTATCAGTGTGTGTGGGGGGGAGGGGGTGGGGGAGGGGTAGGTAGAGGCCTAACTATAGAGGTAGAACGACTCGTATATGTGTTGAGAAGGAGAGACCCAGCTATGTCATGAGGGAGATCGGTCTACATCCATACATAACTGAAGGACGGGAAATATGATGGGACAGAGAGAGAGGAGAGAGATAGGGAGGGAGAGGGAGGGATAGGGGTAGAGTGTTGGATGGGTGATGGAGTTGCTTCTCGGAGATGTTGGGAGAGGCCTACTAGACAAACTGAGGGTGGAACTACAATGTTATCAATAAGAGTGGGGATGTGTTTCTGTGTGTGCCTGTGCGTGATAGATCTGTCGGGACGCATCCATGGATGATGAAGGGGAACCATGTGTTTGGTAAGCAAACCTAACTAGATCGGTAGATCAATTGTTGTTTGTCGGAGGAAGGGAGAGACACAACTAATGAGGTAGATCGATCGATGTGTGGGTAAAAACGAGTTATAAGGACCTAGCTGGCTATATGTATAGCGAGAGATCGGTCGGTGTACGTCCATTTGTTAGAGGCAAATAAGGCCCAGCGAGACGGATAGACAGAGAATGGAGCTAGGAGGTGGTGCGAGAGGCCCAACTACTAGCTAGATAGGGGGAGGAGTGTGCGGTTGTGAGATCGATTAAAAGAGGGGTGAGAGTTTACACGTGTGTCTGACCATATGAGAGACACGAGGCAAGGACACATAAAGGAGGAGATTGAAGCTGTGTGTGTATGCTGTAGGCAGCAATCGCTGGAGAGGTTTATCGATCGGTGTGTGTCGGAAAGGAGTTGTGGAGACTCTAGGAGAACGGCCTAAAGGAAAAAATGAATGTTCCCGGTGGATAGAATGCCGAGGGAGGGGGAGGGCGAGGAGGGCGTGTGCATGCACGAGAGAAAGTTAGTGGTAGCTACAAAGGGTAGAGGATTGTGTGGGTGTACGAGACTAACAAAGATCATAATTTGATATGAAAGCGGATTCATATATTTGAATAGGAGATCATAGTGTTTCAAACATTGCATGCATGAATATAGCGGTGATACACGTGTTGTGCACATGTTATACCATAATGTGATAATGCATGGCGTTTGCAACTCACAGCTAAATGCCGAACAATCTAAACCATACTGTACATCAAACAATCTCACATTTTATTTGAATTTGTGATAATGTGCGGCGTTTGCAGCTTACAACTAAATATCGAGCAATCTAAACAATACTATATATCGAATATTCTCACATTTTATTTGAATTTGTGGTAATGTGTGGTGTTTGCAACTCACATCTAAATACTTGTAGGCGTAGGGGGCAGGGCACCATACATAATGTGATAAACACATTATACATATGAGACATGGTTTAGATTATGAAGATCTAGCTAGAGCTAGAAATGTAATGTGATTTGAAATCAAAATAAAGTGGATTCAAAAAATCTAGTTCAAGTTCATATAGTGCACATAGTTCATATGTAACTCGATATTGATCATGTGGTGTGCTGTGAAGATAATACACAAACGATGGTTTAACTTGACAATAATGATGATTGTAGATCTTATTAAAATAGATAAATGAATTCAAATGCTTTGACTTCACAACAATCATTACTGTAGATCTTATTCAAATTTAGTTCATATTGAAGCGGTAGTATATACGTTTGGAATGCACTAAAACGTTCATTTGAGTAGTAGGTTGCATGCATTATACACGTGGCGAAATATTTTAATTGAACATAACATGATTTCAAAGTTTTGAATGACATTTGTAGTGCGCATTGATTTGGTACAGTACATGTTAGGCTTGTCCGGAAATTTCAACTCGCGCCTTGTTAGCCCGAAATATTTAAGATATATCTTTGTCTCGTTGTGCTCCGACAACTCCCTCTATCTCAACCCGCGCCTTGCTATTCCGAAATTACAACGCACGCGAAAACTCCCACCTCCTGTGAAATCCCAACACGCGAAATGCCCGTGGTACCCCTGAACCGAAAGAACCGCCTTAAATCGGTGGGGGGTACTTTCGTAACTTACCCCACATTTCGGACAAGCGCGTCTCTAAGCCATGGTTCCCCACTGCCATCCCATCCGCCCACCCATTCGTACACCAAGGCCGTGAAAACCCGCGACAAAACCCCACACCCTGCTCCGTCGGCCACCCAGCCGGAGCTTCTTCCCCGATGACATCGTCCACAGCAACACCTCGACGTCCCTCATCCATCGTACCGGATGAGGATCCGTCGTCGATCTCATCGTCCCGCCGGTTCAGCCACCCCGTCCTCCACCTCCAAGGAGCTGCCCCGACATTTCCCTCGTCTTTCGCGCCACCTCCATTCCCACACCACCGTCTTCACCTGCACCACCGGAAGAGCATCATCATCACCATTTCCTCGGATGAAGATGCGGCCTAATCGGCGCCACCAAAGAGGTTGTACACTAATCACCGCATTTTCTTCTTGATTCGATCTCACGGTGCTGCCGGCGCTCGGTCCCGAGCCGACAAGGCGCGGCTCCATCCACGGCGGAGTCGCTGGCCACTTCCTCCACGGCATCGCTCCCTCGGCGGCGACGTCCACATCAGTAGGAGTTGCTGCTGCTTTAGCTCTCGCTCGCGCTGCTGCTCTGCTCTTGCTCTCGGTCCCCTGCCTGGTCTACTCTTACTATTGCTCTTGCTCGCGCTGCTGCTCTCGCTCTTGCTCTTGCTTGCGATGCTACTCCGATTTGGCTACACTTCAGTCGACTGAATCGACTTTTGGGTCAGTCGATTTCCAAGGGGTGGGCTCGCCGGGGTGAAGGAAGAACCAGCCGCAGCGGGGAGGGGGGCTCGCCGGAGAGGTACCCCACTATCTATCTTAGGGTTCAAGATGGGGGCGGTGGTCGCCGGCGGTGGCGGGGCATTGGCGGGGCGGTGGTGTGGGGATCGCCGAAGAAAAAGCTCGGCACAGGGGGGGCCTAGAGGGATGGTCGGGGCGGTGGCGGACCGGCGGTGGGGAGTGTTTTCGGGGCGGGCGGGGCGGCGCACCGCCGGCCGCGGGCGGCGGGGGGCTACTGTTTGGCCGGTGGTGGCTGGCGGCTCAGGGGGGTGGAGGTTGAAGACGAACCCCAGGCCCTTGATTTTGTATCCAACGGCTGCAAAATCGACTGACCAGAGATGAAAAAGTCAGTCAACCGACGTGTAGCCTCACCTTGCTAGTGCGTTCAGTTTCGACAGCAATCAGTTTCGACAGCAAAATTCAGTTTGGACAGTTAGGTTCAGTTTCGACAGTTAAGTTTAGTTTCGACAGTTAAGTTCAGTTTCGACAGTTAAGTTCAGAGATGAGCGGCTGATGTATTTTACATCTAGCAGTTTGTGGTTATGTATTTTACGTCATGTATTGGAGATGCTATTAGAATTCCACTCAGGTTAATGTTGTTCGTTGTCTCTCTTGTCCTGCTTCAGCCTCGGCGTCGTACAACTCACCGGAGCTGCTCCAACGATGAAACCCTCCATCACAGCGGAGTAGTACCTCGGGCTACATCTCCAGACGCCCAAGATCTTCTTCCCCTCCTCCGACAGCAAAGTCAGCCGGAGCATCCTCACCGGCCAACCCAATCACGCTGAGATCGACATGGCTTCGCCAAAGAGGTTGTACACTTGTTGCATCTCTTTTTTACTCTACATGTTATATATATTGTCCACTGAGCACACGGATTTGTTCCTTTAGTGTCTCCTTGAAAGAAAAAACATAGGAATTTTAATTTTCACTTGTCCTCCTTTTCAAATTCCTATTCATGAAGCACAAGACTAAGAGATAGTAGCATAATAGCATTATAACCGTACATTTTCTTGTGGTTTGACTTAATCTCACCATGCTTCTTTGCATCCTGTGATCTTCCAATTGTTGTGAATCAAACACCCAGATTGGCAGAAATCCTGTGTTTTTAAATTCTTTGTTTTGCACGTGCATTCCTATCCTATTCCTGTCTATTTCCTATCCCTGCATTGTTGGAATCCTCCAATTCAAACGAGCCCTTACAGAATTACTTCTCTTACAGATAGTTGTCAAAGAAAACCTTGCTTGGTTTATCCCGGTCCTGCTACACCGTCGTCCACCCCAGCTTAGCTACTCCAACAACAGAAGGGTCCAGCACAGCAGGGATCCGGCCCCCAGACTATCTTTCGCCGCCTCAGATCTTCTTCCCCGCCGCTGGCAGCCATGAAAACTGCATTACCATCATCAACCGAGCAGATGACCTCGAGGACTACACGGATCCGCAAGAGAGGTCGCACTCTTTCGTGTCTGCTTACGTTATGCATCGCTTAATAGTACATGCTACTTTATCGTCCTGTTCACTGATTAGACTCTGAGTCAGCTCCAAACTAATGGTCAAACCTGAGTTTTTAAATGGTTGTGGGGTACATATCGGGGCCGCTATCAATAGTATCTATCTACTATCTGGTTAATCTCCGGTGTCTTCTATGAGTTTCATGTTGGGTGGGAAACAAACAGTAAAGAAGCCATTATCTGTATTTATTAATTGAAGCCATTATCTGCCTGCTATTATTGGTTTTGGGTCTATCCACAAGTTGCTACCATCACTCTGGATTTCTGCATGCACTCCTTACATAATCTCACTATGTTTTATTCCTATGCATGACAGTTATTGTAAACAATGGAACTGAACATGTAGAGCAAAAGAGACGAGCCTTGCGTGGCAATATAATTTCATGCAGACGTCGCTCCATGGTAGGTGCAAAGTCAGCCCCCCCTCCACGCATTTCGGATTGTAATCGAGAGGAAGATATCTGTTCTGAGGGGGATCCAGAAGGAGAAGATAACTCCTATTTACCCCCTGAGGTCTTCGCTCTAACTTGGCAAGTTGATGTTGGTTATATCATGCATATGGTGTCTTGCATTTCTTACTTTATACATCAAATGTGTCATCTGCTTAGTTTAGACATCCTTTGTGCGAATGACATCTGTTTAGTTTATTCATCGTTTATGTGAATTATGCAACGCCACCTTGTTTAGCCAGGCATCATATATGTGAATTTTGCAATGCCATCTTGCTTAGCCAGTCATCTTATATGTAAATTATATCAGGACATCCTTTTTTTGTTACATATTACATTTGTCAACAATGTTAGTACATTCAACTGCTCTTTGTGTGCATCAGCCATTTGACACGGTGATGGCAAATTCTGGAGTGAAAACAAGGTCTTTTGAGCAGACTATGCTATCTGACGAAGCGCATATCTTGCTGGTTACGGATACCTCCTCAGAGGAGGATTCAGAGACAGATGACCAGTCCTATACCCCCCCCCGAGGTGTATGCTCTAACTTGGCAGGGTTATGTTGCTCATATCGTGCGTATGGTGTCTCGCATTGCTATGCCATTTGATTAGTTTAGACATTCTTTGTGTGAATGCCACCTGTTAAGTGTCTAATTACCATATATGTGAATTATGCATTGCCATCTTGTTGCAAGACATTATATATGTGAATTATACAATGCTATCCTGTTGCAAAGGCATTATATATGTGAATTATGCAATGCCATGTTGTTTCGCCAATCATCATGTATGTGAATTAGATCATGCTATCATTTTTTTGTATTACGTGTTCCATTTGTCGACAACGTTTGTATATTCAACTACTCTTCCTGTGCATCAGCCATTTGAAGCGGTGATGGAAGTATCTGGAGTGAAAACAAGGTATTCAGAGCAGACAATGCTACCTGCTGAAGCAGACATCTTGTTGGCTATAGAGAGCTCCTCAGAGGAGGATTCACAGACTGATGACGAGTCCTATTTCCCCCTGAGGGAGTCCTGGACTAGGGGGTGTCCGGACAGCCGGACTATCATCGTCCGCCGGACTCCAAGACTACAAAGATACAAGATTGAAGACTCCGTCCCGTGTCCGGAGGGGACTTTCTTTGGCGTGGAAGGCAAGCTTGGCAATACGGATATGTAGATCTCCTACCATTGTAACCGACTCTATGTAACCCTAGCCTCCTCCGTTGTCTATATAAACCGGAGGGCTTTAGTCCGTAGGACACAACATATATCACAACAATCATACCATAGGCTAGCTTTAGAGTTTAGCCTCCTTGATCTCGTGGTAGATCCACTCTTGTACTACCCATATCATCAATATTAATCGAGCAGGACGTAGGGTTTTACCTCCATCAAGAGGGCCCGAACCTGGGTAAAACATCGTGTCCCTTGTCTCCTGTTACCATCCGCCTAGACCCACAGTTCGGGACCCCCTACCCGAGATCCGCCGGTTTTGACACCGACATTGGTGCTTTCATTGAGAGTTCCTCTGTGTCATCACCGATAGGAAGGATGCCTCCACCCGTCTTCAAGGACGGTATTTTCGCCGAAGAGGCCTTGGCCGCCGGCCAAACTATCCGGCTAGGCGGTTTTCTTATGACCGCCTGTCCGGCCACTGCTTCGACAATGACTTCTCAAGTCGTCAAAAGCAATCTCCACGTCAGCTCGGAATTCGCTGAGCAGCTGGATCCGATAGAGCTCTCATCTGTCAACGAACTCTTGGATCGCATCGCCGCCCTGGGAGTCGCTACGGATTACAACCAGATTGGGCTTAAAACCGATCTGAGAGAGATCAGCTCTCCCCAGGTTACTCACCACATCGCTGTGGTAGAGGAACAATGTGGCGATCTTCCTCCTGTATTAAAAACTAGACATGTCCAGGCTCCCGAACCCCCCACGCCGGATTTCCGCGGGGGAACGGACTCCGATCAAGAGCTAATCTTAAAGTCAGGCATCGGACCGGACTCGCTGGACAACGTCCAGCAATCCAGGCTTCCAAAATTGGAAACTTCACGGCTTTTAAGCCCCAAGATGGGCAGGGATCTGGATTTTATTCCACCCACCCGACCAGACATATGCGATCTATCTCTAATACAGCAAGAGCCCGCTGAAACAGTACATCACTACTGGGCCAGATTCCTCCTGGTTATGGACAGGATAAAGGGCTGCCGAGAGGAAAACGCAATCTCAATATTTTGCAATAATTGCACGGACAAGGGAATATTGAACGCCATCGGCCGTTGTAAAATCACACGCTTCACCGATCTGGCGTCCATAGTACGAAAGTACTGTGCGATGGAGAGTTTCCGGAAAACCGAAAACCAGTTTTGGGACAATCCGGCCCCGAATACAACCCTAGTCCGCAACAAAAGGGTGCATTATACTGAGGCCCCAGATTCAAAAACCAAAAAAACAAAAACCCCTTAGAGGGCACGGAACCGTACTGGAGGGATGGCTCAATGGACCCTGTAAGCTTCATAGTACAGAGGGAGCCGTCCCAACACATAGCCTTCGAGCATGTTGGATATTACGGTAGGTGGCCAAAAGTGGCGAGGAGCTTCTAGCCCCGGAAAACCACTCCAACAACACCGGTACGGTATCAACAGTCTTCGAGACCTTCGCATCAAACAATATGCGAAAACGAACAATCCGCGGCCTCGCCGAAGTCTACCAAGTAGCAACAACAAATCCATGGAGCGACACAGCCATCACCTTCAACGCCAGCGACAAACCTAAATTCCGAACAGCCCGAGCACCAGCCGCACTGGTGCTTAGTCCCATAGTGGACGGCTTTCGACTTAGAAAGGTCCTCATGGATGGCGGCAGCGGACTAAACCTCATCTACGAGGAAACTCTTCGAAAAATGGAAATCGATTGGAGCCGTATTGAGCGAAGCAGCACAACCTTCAGAGGAATAATCCCTAGCCGGGAAGCGCGCTGCACCGGAAAAATCACACTCGATGTGGTGTTCGGCTCGCCGGACAATTACAGATCCGAAGAAGTCACGTCCCAAGTGGCCCCGTTCAACAGCGGATATCACGCTATATTAGGACGAGAGGCATTCACAATTTTTCAAGCCGTACCCCATTACGTGTATATGAAGCTCAAAATGCTTGGGCCCGGCGGAATAATCACTCTCGCTAGTGATCCGGACATAGCACTCCGCGCTGAAAACAAGACAGTCGCACTAGCCCTGGAGGCACTATCCGAGGCCCTGGCGGCAGAAGAACTCACCGTGCTGCACTCTACGGTAAACAGGGACGATGTGATACTTGATAAAAGATCCAAGTCCACCTCCTTCAAACCAGCAGATGAAATAGTGAAATTCCAGGTCCACCCAACGGACCCAACAAAGACGGCCTCCATTGGGGCACAATTAAACCCCGAGGTAGACGCTGCACTGCGCAAATTCCTTCGGGAAAATTGGGACATTTTCGCCTGGCATCCTTCGGACATGCCCAGAATCCCACGCAGATTGGTAGAACACAGCCTAAACATCCTAAAAGGATTCAAGCCGGTCAAACAGGCTCTTCGACGATTTTCCGAACCCAAAAGACAGGCAATGGGAGAAGAGCTAGCCAAACTATTGGAAGCCGGATTCATCAGAGATATCAAACACCCGGATTGGCTAGCAAATCTGGTAATGGTACCAAAGAAGGACAAATCCTGGCGCCTATGCGTCGATTTTAAAGACCTCAATAAGGCTTGCCCAAAGGATCCCTTCCTCCTCCCCCGCATCGATCAAATTATCGATGCCACCGCAGGGCACGATTCGTTGTGCTTCCTCGACGCATACTCTGGCTACCATCAAATCAAGATGGAGGAAGCAGACCAAGCCGCAACGGCATTCATCACTCCATACGGACCATTCTGCTTCAACATGATGCCCTTCGGACTTAAAAACGCCGGCGCAACATATCAGCGCATGATCCAAACATGTATGGCTACCCAGATCGGCAAAACAGTCGAGGCATACGTAGACGACGTAGTCGTCAAAACAAAACACGTCGAAACTCTAGTAGACGATTTGAGGCTCACGTTCGACAACCTCAGAGCATATGACATCAAGCTGAATCCGGAAAAATGTGTTTTTGGCGTACCAGCCGGAAAGCTGCTGGGCTTCATTGTATCCGGTAGAGGAATTGAAGCAAACCCGGCTAAAATCCGAGCTCTGTGACAGTTGGACATTCCAAAAGACCTCAAACAGATACAAAAATTGACAGGATGCGTGGCAGCCCTAAGCCGTTTTATCTCCCGCTTGGGAGAAAAGGCACTGCCCCTTTATCGCCTCCTTAGGCGCACCGAACACTTCGAGTGGACGGATGCTGCCACTGCCGGACTCGAAGAAATAAAGGCCATATTGGCAACAAATCCGGTCCTAGCCGCGCCAAACCTAGGCGAAGCTATGTTGTTATATATCACAGCAACACATCAAGTTGTAAGTGCGGTACTCGTCGTTGAACGAGAGACAGAAGGGCATAAATTCCCTCTTCAAAAACCAGTGTACTACGTATCCACTGTGTTAACACCCTGCAAGTCCCGTTACCCGCACTATCAAAAGATAGCGTACGCGGTGTTCATGGCATCCCGGAAGCTCCGACACTACTTTCAGGAGTGTTCGATAACAGTAGCCTCCGAAGTACCACTCAATGACATTATAAACAACCGCGACGCAACGGGTAGGATTGCAAAATGGGCCATTGAGCTCCTACCATCCGATATAACCTACAAGCCTCGGCGAGCTATAAAGTCACAAGTTTTGGCTGACTTCGTCGCTGAATGGACAGAAGCCGAACTCCCTAAAGAGTATGGCGCATACCCCAATTGGACTATGCACTTCGACGGCTCTAAAATGTTGGCCGGACTGGGGGCTGGCATCGTCTTGACGTCCCCAACCGGGGACACAGTCCAATACGTACTTCAAATAATGTACATGGACTCCAACAACGTAGCCGAATACGAGGCCCTCCTACATGGTCTCCGGATGGCAATCTCCATGGGCATTCAACGCCTAGAGGTGCGCGGGGATTCAAACCTTGCAATATCCCAAATAAACGGAGACTTTGACGCCAAGGATCCGAAAATGGCAGCATATCGCAACGCTGTCCTAAAAATGTCGGCTCGGTTTGAAGGACTTGAATTCCATCACGTAGCCCGAGAAAATAACCAAGCAGCCGATGTACTGCCACGCATCGGCGCAAAACGTGATGCTGTCCCTCCAAATATCTTCCTGGAACGGCTCTTCGAGCCATCCGTACTATGGGAAGGGGAATCCGGATATGACAAACCGGAAACAACCGCGCCAACCGGTGATTCAGCCGATGACATAACACCTTCAGCCCACGACATAATGGCAGTAATTGCCCCGTGGATGGAACCATTCCTAGCCTATTTGCTTAGACAGGAACTTCCCGAAGACCAAAATGAGGCCCGCTGCATAGTCCGGCGATCGAAAGCCTACAAAGTCTATGAGGGAGAACTTTATAAGAAAAGTACAACCGGAGTCCTTCAAAGGTATATCTCCGAAGAGGAAGGGCGCCTCCTGGCTGAAATTCATGCCGGACTAGGCGGACACCATGCAGCAGCCCGGGCCCTTGTAGGAAAGGCATTCCATACAGGATTTTATTGGCCGACGGCCCGGGCAGATGCCCAGGACTTAGTCCAGAGATGCGTCGGTTTCCAGCTCTTTGCTAATCAGAGCCATATGCCACCCACCGCCCACAAAACTATACCCATTACCTGGCCGTTCGCGGTCTGGGGGCTTGATATGGTTGGACCCCTTAAATGGGGAACCCACAAGCAAAGGTACCTATTGGTCATGGTGGATAAATTCACCAAATGGATAGAGGCCAAACCGGTCAAAACGGCAGAGTCTGGACCAGTGATAGACTTTATATCTGGGGTCGTACACCGTTACGGTGTCCCTCATAGCATCATCACCGACAACGGCACGAACTTCACGGCCGACGAGGTTAAGTCATGGTGCAAAAACATGGGCATTAAGCTCGACTACGCCTCGGTCTATCACCCTCAAACCAACGGTCAAGTGGAACGAGCAAATGGTCTAATAATGAGCGGCATTAAACCCAGACTAGTGCGGTCACTTACAAAATCAGGCACGCACTGGGTAGAGGAGCTCGACTCCGTACTCTGGGGGCTGCGGACAACGCCCAACCGTACTACCGGATTTACACCATTCTTCATGGTATACGGTGCAGAGGCAATTCTGCCTTGCGACATCATTCATGACTCACCTCGAGTGCGCATGTACGAGGAACGAGAAGCCGAGCTAGATCGGCAGGACAGCTTGGACGCATTGGAGGAGGAACGCGACATCGCCAAGGCTCGTTCCGCATTTTATCAGCAACAGGCTCGAAGATATCAAAGCAGAGAAGTACGTGCCAAGATTTATAACGTTGGCGAACTAGTTCTACGCCTGCCGGACAAGAAAAAGGACAAGCTCAAGCCCAAATGGGAGGGCCCCTTCATCATCGACCAAGTACTGACTGGCCGGGCATACCGTCTACGAAATGCGTCGGACAACCGACTCGAGCCGAACCCATGGAACGCAGCCCGCCTTCGAAGATTTTACGCTTAGCGCCGGACTAAGAGTTCGTCCCCTCCCTCCGTTCAAATTTTTACACTTCAGCTGTCTTTTGTTTCTCTTTCTTCCCCTAACCTTTTTACTAAAAAGCCCCTAAGGGCCTACTTTCGCATTGTTCGCATACACTTGATGTGCCATCCGCACTCATTATACCTGGGGGCTTCCTTTCCAGAAGCTCAATTATAAGGGCTTCATGCCCAGCACACTTGTCAAGCTTCCACATGTACCTTTTACTCACCATTATATGCATCGATATGACTTAAGTTTTGGCCAAGCTGGGTTGCCTGGCTCCTGTGCTTACCCCTACGTTCCCGATTGTTCGGCTAGGAGGTAAAGGGAGCACCTCTGCGATTGTTACTGCCGGGTCAGCCGGACGTGTACCTCAGACTGGGTGAAGCCGAAAGCTAGCGTTCTTAAGTGAATATTCGGTCGGTGACCTAAAAGATGATTTTTTACCTACCTGTTTATCTGCCCCCAGATGTTTTTCTGCTTTTTTCGCAGTCCGGACATGCACTTTAGGGCATGCCTCCCAGGGAAAGGAACCCTTAACGGAACTATTCTCCCTGGAAGATGTTTCTTACTAACCATGTAATATAACATAACTAGTTGGGCACTTGTCTGATAAAGCACTAATGACCCCTACGCCTGGTCTCCACGCATACTCCGGTTGTTTTTTAACGACAAAGGTATTCAGACACACTCTGGACTCTAGGGTCCCGAGGTCGAAGCGAAAAGGTCGGCAAAGACAAACGATCTACAATCCGGCTAGA
Source organism: Triticum dicoccoides (assembly GCF_002162155.2). Classification (NCBI taxonomy): domain Eukaryota; kingdom Viridiplantae; phylum Streptophyta; class Magnoliopsida; order Poales; family Poaceae; genus Triticum; species Triticum dicoccoides. Next base: position 80,197,460 of record NC_041389.1, on the reverse strand, counting down.
AGGCATTTCACATGTCATTTTCAATACATCATCACATTTACTGATTGTATTCCTCCTCAATCCCGTCTAACAGGCTGTCTAACTTACAGTCCCGTTGGGAAAATTTAGCAGCCACCTCCACTTGGCTGTATACTAAACTCACAGGGATCTCCTTCCCATCAGGCCCCACCGGTCCAACTTCGGCCATATGGTTGGGATCCGCCTTCTTGTACCGCGTCTTCACCATGGCCCAAGCCTCCCAGGCACCCTGGCGGCAGGCTGAAATCTTCCATAAACGGAAGCGTTGCCGCACTCCCTGGAGTTTCTCTGCAAGCTCCCCAAGGCCCTCGGGTAGGGAGACGGCTGGCCATAATGCCTGGACAACGCCGCTCATCGCCTGCCGAACTCGTTCGAGCAGTTGCGACAGCTCGGGAAGTTGATCACCCGTCGATACGGGCATCTCCTCTGCAGGGCGACCTGTGAGTATACCTACAATACACATTCTGTCAATCGACTTCCTCGCTGGACTCTTCTTTTTAAAGGAGTTCATTCAAGCACTTACTATAGATGCCGCGACGAAGCCGCTGATTCTCCTTAACGGAGCCAGACAGCTCGGCCCGAACGCCTTTCAGCTCCTCTCCAAGCTGGGCGTGGGCATCTTGAAGCTTGTTCCTTTCTTGTTGCACCCTACTCAGCACCCTCTCGATGGCCTTCAGCTGGCGCAGTAATTCTTGCCTGTCCGAATCTTGTCCGGCGGCACCTGCAATGTCATTATTAGACTTGCGCGCACGCCGCACAGCACTTATATTTATTAATAAAAATGTGTTACCAGGAGGGGTCTCTGCGTTTCCTCCTGCGGCAGCAAGCGCGGCCTCAAGTTGGGCCTTGCATTCTTGCAGCTCCTGAGACAGCTGGGCATTCTTCTCGGTAAAAGCCTGCGTTTCAAATGATCCTTAAATCAGTTAACATAACTACTTTAAGTCTCGGGGGCTACTGGCATACATAACCATTAAAATTCCCTTACCCGTATGTCTTTTACATACTGCTCCGTGGCTCTGGTAAAACCGTCTTGAGCAGCATGGAGGTGCGCATCCCCTGCGTTAAAGGCGTCCAATGCCTCAGGGGAGAAGCACGCTTCACGAAATACTGTCCGGCGGCGCCTGTGGTTCATGGCGCTCTCCACCTCAGACTTGGTGGTGGACAGTCTGTCGGCATCCTCCGTTGGAGGAGTATCCGGCCCGCGCCTTGCGCTTGCCTCCCCCTCCTGACCAGGCGCTGGAGCCTGGCCGGTATAGGCTGGATTGGCAACCTCTATGCCCGCAGTCCGGCGGGCGCTTTTTCTCCTATAAAGGATCATGAGCACTCAGACGCTTCCTAGGAACGTTGCTCTGAATATTTAAATATGAGCTATACCTTTGCGGCGACATTTCGGTCCGTGCCGCGCTCCTTTTCCGCCTGTTGGTCCGGACTGGCCTTTGTTGGTCAGCCTCCGCAGGCTCGGCTTCCCGCCTTGAAGGTGCTTCCTGAAAAACACCATCGTTCACGAAGGTCAGAAATGGGCAAGGAAGAGATAATGGTGTCCGAACTTCGGTCACAATCACCTGGGAAGCCGGATATAATCCGGGGTAGTCCGCCGTAATGGCGACCAAAGCATTGTCCATGCTGAGCTTGTGAAACACCCCGTCAATCAGCTCCACCTTGATATCTGGATCCTCTTCGGAGGCCGGATCTTGGGATCTCCCTGGATCGTCAGGTTGCGGAGCCGGACTTATCATGTCTTCCACAATCCGGCGCAGTTCCTGCGCCGAAGACATAGTGTAAGAAGCTTAAACTCTAAAAGCATGGGTTGAGCCCTTAAAAGGTGTTCGCCTACCCAGCCCCGAGGGTTGTTCATGGAAAACCCATTCAGAGGGTTCGTTCGGAGGAAGTCCTCCTTTTCCCCCTTGTACAGGCCGGACAGGATCTGCACCAGGTCCTCGGTCGAATCCGGTCCTTTGCGGCCGTGGCGGGTGGCGTCGTCCTCCACGTTGAAATCCCACATGGGGTGGCCCCTGTATTGCAGTGGCTGTACTCCCCGCATGATGCATATTGCCATGATTCCGATCATGGTCAATCCAGAATGGGCTAGTAATCTTATTCGGCCCATCAGGTAATGGACGCTCTTGTCTTCCTCCAATTGGGGACTCCGCGGGCGCCAACTAAGGCGTTTCTTCAAAGGAGCGGCATTGAACTCCGGGAGGCCGACCCGGATTGGGTCCGGCAGCGGAGCGTCTTCTATATAAAACCATTTCGAAGGCCAGTCTTCGGACGCCTTCTTAGGGGTCCCGGATGGATATCCGGTCCCAGCAATGCGCCATACTTCGGCGCCGCCCACTTGGTATATAGATCCCTCGTAAGAACGGGGTACGAGGCAGAACAGCCTCTTCCACAATGCAAAATGGGGCTCGATGCCCAGGAACAGCTCACAAAGAGCTACGTAACCCGCGACATGCAGGACAGAGGCGGGTGTGAGGTGATGGAGCTGGAGTCCGTAGAACTCCAGGAGCCCGCGGAGGAACGGATGTATAGGAAATCCGAGTCCCCTTATTAGATAGGGGACAAAGCATACCCTCTCCCCTTTCTTGGGACTTGGGGCAGCCTCCGCTTGCTTCCCAACTTGGTAGGTGGCCAGCCCGGCTCGAACCGGGACCATGAAGGCCGGAGGGAGATATCCCCCCGCTTGGAGCTTCACTAGCTCGTTGTGTGGAACAGAGCATCTCCTCCAATCTCCTGGCAGTGGGCTGGGAGCGCGAGAGGAGGAGCCGCGCCGACGATCCATGATGGAATTGGTCGTTGAGTCAAAGGCGCTCCTATGAGTATTCGCGGAAGGAAGATGGGGTGATTTGGATCTGGATTTTTGCCTCTTTTGTAGGCGGATGACTTGCACGACTGGGGGGTGAAACGTAAAAAACACCCTGGCTTTTCGCATTCATGCGACGCGTGGAGGAAGACCATTATTGGGCGTAGAAGCCAAGAAGCACAACATTTATGAGGAAACCGGACACTGTTCGGCCGGTACGTGGAACTTAAAAGGAGAACCCGCCTTGCAACGCCGAAGACTATATACGCGCCGGACTTATCGTCATTAAAGCCTGGTTCGGGGGCTACTGAGGGAGTCCTGGACTAGGGGGTGTCCGGACAGCCGGACTATCATCGTCCGCTGGACTCCAAGACTACAAAGATACAAGATTGAAGACTCCATCCCGTGTGCGGAGGGGACTTTCCTTGGCGTGGAAGGCAAGCTTGGCAATACGGATATGTAGATCTCCTACCATTGTAACCGACTCTATGTAACCCTAGCCTCCTCCGGTGTCTATATAAACCGGAGGGCTTTAGTCCGTAGGACACAACATACATCACAACAATCATACCATAGGCTAGCTTTAGGGTTTAGCCTCCTTGATCTCGTGGTAGATCCACTCTTGTACTACCCATATCATCAACATTAATCGAGCAGGACGTAGGGTTTTACCTCCATCAAGAGGGCCCGAACCTGGGTAAAACATCGTGTCCCTTGTCTCCTATTACCATCCGCCTAGATGCACAGTTCGGGACCCCCTACCCGAGATCCGCCGGTTTTGACACCGACACCCCCCTAAGGTCTATGCTCAAACTTGGCAGGGTTATATTACCCATGTCATGCATGTTGTCTTGCATTGCTTAGTTTTTACATCATATATAGATTGCCATCTGCTTACTTGCTTACTATACAAATCATATATTTGAATTATATCATGCCATCATGTTTACATAGTACATACACATCATCTATTTGAATTATGGCATGGCAACCCATTTAATAAAGACATCATATAGTTATATCATCTCATCTTGTTTAGTGTTTACAGTCATCATATTTAGAATTATGGCATTCTATCCATGAATGTATGTGAATTATGGCATGCCAACCTATTTAATAAACACATTATATAGTTATGTCATGTCATCCTGTTTACATAGTCTCATATTTTGAACTATGTCTTTCCATCTTTTTTAGTTAGTCATCATAATGTGAAATTGTGTCATGCTATCCTGTTTAGTTAGCCATCATATATGTGAAATTGTGTCATGCTATCCTGTTTGGTTAGACAACATAAATATGAATTATTTCATGCCCTCTTTTATTCCTCACTATCCATTGCACCTGTCTATCATACAATGTCTATACTTTCAATTACTTTTCTTTTTTATCAGCCATTTGAATTGGAGAGCGTGATGGCAGTATCTAAGGGAGTAACAACACGGTCTTCAGAAAAGATAGTGCTACCAGTTGATGCAAATAGAACCACGGTTGTACTTGCCCAAGGATCAGATCCACCACACATAACCCAGACTCTCGCAGATTGTACCCCTACCCAATTGGACAGAGAACCATGTACACCCCTTCTAACCCCAACCCCGGCAGATAGTAACCCAGTTCCAGTTGACACAGCACCGTCTCCACCACAGAGCACCCAAACACAAGCAGTTAGTAAGGGAACTGCAGTGCCCAAAGCACGAGGACCACCACTCCGAATCCCAACTCAACGCTTAAAGGAGAAGAAGATTTGTTCTCAGGTCAGGTTCTGTAGCTATGGTTCATACTCCTTTGCTCTTGCATGACTGTATTTACTCATACCAACTATTTTCAAATTTGAAGGATGGAATTGAAACTCCAATGGTGCAACAGGTATGTTTTAAACCTGTTTCTTTAACTAGTTTGTTGTTGTAACCTGCTCTATGTTGATTTCAGTTTCAATTGAATAAACAGTTATGTTCTCATGTCATGCACATTACAAGTGTTGTTATTGCTCTATAGTTGCCCACACTTATATTCCGTCTATTCTGCATTTGTCTTGAACAAATATTATTTGAACTGTGTCTCTATCTTGATTTGGCAACAAAAACTAGAATGGTATAGACCATAAAGTGACCATGGTACATAGATATATGTTTGTTTCATGTTGTTATCCTGTCCACTTTACTACTGAACTCATTTACCAAAATGAGTTTCATATACAACATGGTAAACATGTGATGTGTCTGCTTGTTTCTCTTTTAGAATGCGGACAAAATATTGGAGAACAGTACCGCGTTATCCAATGGTAAAGGAAGTAATGCAGATAAGGTTCAAGATAGTGAGACATCCCTGTTGGTCTCCAAGAAAGCTGATAAAAACTATCTTGACGACAGTGAGGGAACCCAAAAGTCCTGTCTTAATGTAGTGTTCGAGTTACTGGCCACTACTGCTGGGACAAGCTCTTCGAACTCGCTGCCTGAATCAGTTCGTCTTCTTGAGTCTCGACTTCAAGTTGAAAGACATCGATCAGATGTGCTGCAACAGGAAGCTGAAGGACTGAGGAAGTCCCTGCAGAATTCAGATACATATTTTCTGGTGCAACAGCAAGCGCTGGAGGATTTAAGCGCCAAACAAGAGAAAGTTAATAAGCTTGCTAAGCATCTTGCCAGCATTATGGGTACCCAGGATATTGTTTCTTGAGATCTTCTGAAGTGGTTTCAGTTCTGGATTTGTTTTGCTGCGGCGTTTATTTGCGCTGGTCGCCAACTTTGATAACCAGTGTATATGATATGTTGCTTTGTTCCCTATATTTGCACTGGTGGCGAACTTTGATGCCCAGTGGATGTAATATGTGTAACAGCCGTGATAGCCTAGCATAAGTTGCTTGCTTATTTATTTCCTTGTTTTCTCTTTTATTTGTTTGCTTGTAGTCAGTGCAGTTCTTTTTAAAACTAGGCCACAATAACCATGGGCTAATATTTACTGTAGTGACACTGGGCCTCCTACGGGCCGTAGAAACAGTGGGCCTTCTACGGGCCATAGAAACAGTAGGCCTTCTACGGGCCGTAGAAACAATGGGCCTTCTATGGGCCGTAGAAACAATGGGCCTTCTATGGGCCATAGAAACAATGGGCCTTCTACGGGCCGTAGAAACAATGGGCCTTCTACGGGCCGTATCATCAATGGGCCATATACGGGCCGTATGACCATAACGGGCCATCGTTAATAGGCCGTATTTGATGATGCTATGAAAACGGCCCAACATATTAACGGACCACAAACGGGCCGATGTAACCACGGGCTGAATTTGGCCCACAAGCAGAAAATGACAGTAATGGGCCGTAAGTAAACGAATGCTGGAAATGAGCCCAAGAATAAATGGGCTCTGAGAAGGCCGAAAGATAACATTTGCTGGAAACGGCCCAACTAAATAACGGGCCCTTAAAGGGTATAAAGTGATATATTATTCATTACGGGCCAGTTTCACCACGGGCCGTTAGTGGGTGTAAAGTGATACACTGTTCATTGCGGGCCAGTTTCACCACGGGCCGTTAATAGGCCAAGAGTTAGATAGGGCCTCATATGGGATGAAAGACATCATGGGCCATACATGGGCCAGAAGTGAAAACGGACTGGAATCATATTGGATGGCCCAGATGACGCTACTGGGCCTAATTTTGGATAGGGCGTAACGGGCCTTGGGTTAGCGGGCTGTAAATGGGCTATATGCGAATAGGCCGTTAACAGGTTTTCCATGGGCCGGCCCGCCACCTTTTGACCAAGTCAAACGGGCCGGCCTTTTCACAGGAATGGGCCTCTGTTGGGCCGTGCCATGTGTCGACGTATCATAGGCGCCTTCTGTCCAATGAGTGGATGACATCTGTCCCAACGGTGAGCCGACACGTGTTTCCTCCAGCCAATGATGATTTATACGTGGAAAATCCCCATTGGTCGGAGCTGTTAACGGGTTATCGGATCCAAAACCCGACCCAATAGCTTAACGGTGTTCCATTACGGTGGATGCCATGTGTCGGTCACCCTTGACGAAAGCAGTTCTGTGACGCGCGATTTATCGTCATGGAAGTGGACACTTCCGTGATGATAATTTTGGTAATGTCATCGAACACTTCTATGACAGCACCGGTATGACTATCTTGATTCTGCCATAAATTTGTCATGGATGTACATGCCTGACAAAAAACGCGACCTACTGTGACAAACACGTATCATCATGGAAGTGTATTTTTTTGTAGTGAGTGGTTCTTTTTCACTGAATTATGTGTAGCAGTCATGTCGTGAAGAATTGAACCAAACTAACGCTTGACCCATTTGTGGTTGCGATCGGCCTTCTGATGAAGACTAAGGAGAAGCTCACGATCAGTCATCACCCTTGGAGCTGTGGCTTGAGGATTTTGCTTCGAGGCATTGGCGGCAGAATCATGAGTGGTAAAGTCATCATTGGTGGAGTACGATGCAGCTTTGCGGAACTGTCCATCCAATGGACGAATGCCTTCATCAATAACAGCAGTGGCCTTGCCCTTTTCATCAGCTGAGGAAAACGTCCGCTTGAGGACTTCAATGGGGGGCAAGAAACTGCCATGGTTGAGTGTGCCAGCCTTGTAATTGATTGAAGACCTTGATCTAAGGAATCTCATAATCCAGGGAGCATCAGGCTTCAATTCAAAAGGAGACAATGCAACATTTGCCATAGTCCTCATGAAGAAGGCATGGTAGTTTATTGGGATACCATGCATTATATTGAATAGCAGATTCTTCATGATGCCAACGACTTCTTCAGCATTAGAGTCGTGGCTTTTGATAGGACTCAATGTCTTGGTCAGAATGTGATAGATAGTCCGTGGCACATATTGCAATTCCTTCACGAGGAATTTGGTCCTTGGGTCTTGACCGGGCTTCAGTGTCTTCATCAACACTTGCATGTAGTGATGTGTGAGTTCAGGTTCATGATACACAAGATGTGCACCTTCAAGGGGAGGACTGATAGGCATGAAGCAATTCAGAGGCCGGTGCTTTGAAGTGAGTGTTCTCTGTCATCCAGTCCAACACCCAAGAGTTTATATCATCATAACTTTTGGTGATGTGCAGCGTTGCATAGAGCTGAGAATTAGCTCTTCATTCCAATCACATATATCGGTGCAGAAGTTGAGCAGTCCAGTGTCATGAAGAACACTGAGGACTGGTGTGAAGCACGGCAGCGATTCCATGTCCACATGAGGAATATGCTCATGGTCGAAGACTTTGTCCTTATCAAAAAGCAGTGAAGAATAGAAGTTTGCTTGGCTGGCAGTCCAGAAGCGCTTCCTTCTAAGATAAGAGTCATATGGGTTGAATTCTATGAAGAACACATGCTCGTGGAAGAAGTCATCAGCTTTGAACTTTGGCGTCTTCGATAATGGATTCTTTGGCTTGGGCTAAGGAGTATCAGTCAATTGCAGCACAACCTCAGGAATCACATTCTCAGGAACCACATGCTGAGGAATTTTAGTTTCTGCTTCAGTAGCAGCCTGGGACTCCATTTCTTCAGCAGCTTTATCATCAGCACTAGTGGATGGAATTTCTTCAAGAATGGAAGGAGTAGTGCGAGTTTCATCAGAGCCCATTTGAACTTCAGTATGCACCGGGGACTGAGGAATTTGTTGAAGTGGCGTGAACAAGGGAGAGTTGGGGTGCTGACTTTCCCAAAAGTCATCATTCATCACAGGCGTGGTGCTCCCAATGTCCACGTCTTCATCTTCATCACTCAATTCTTCAACGCCTGCCTCTTCAGCTGTGAACTGAGGCAGGGGCAATGATACCAGAGGAGTTGAACTGATATTTTCCAGTTCAATTTCTTCATCCATCTGCTCTGTCGAAGCAGCAGAAGGATCTTCTTCATATGATTCATTGGGAATCACATAATCTTCACCAAAAGGAATGATTTCCTTTGATGACATGCTTGAGAAAGGAACAACATCAATTGGATTTTCAAGTGAGATGGTCAAAGTCTTCGCCTTCTTGGGAGTAGAAAACTCTGAGGAAGTAGATGCTTTCCTTTTCTTCAGTGCAGCTCACTCCGCAGCCTTGGTTTTCTTCACTTCTAATGCAGAAGGAAGAATAGGAATTGTGTTGGCATCGGTGCAGGAGGAGCAGAGGAAATTGGAGCAATTTCTTCAGGCACAACTGATATAGTTGTCCTGACATGTTCAGTTTCCATAGGTGCAGCTTTAGATGCTTCAGCTGGCCTGACTTGTTCTTCAGGCGAAACACTAGAGGTCGCCCTGGCAATTTCTTCAGCGGTTGGAATAGCTTCATCAGCCCTGGTGCTTGCAGTTTCATCAGCAGCATGATTTTCATCAGCAGTGCTGGCATGTTCTTCAGCCGGCTGTGGAGATGCTTTAGCCTAAGGAATTTCAATGTGCGTTGGATCAGCAACATTGGAAGTAAGTCCCTTCGCCATTTTGACGAATCTGACTTTGCCTCCCAGCCATTCTGCCTTGTAGGCGTCAAATTCATCACTGGGCTTCTTGATCTCAGATTGTAGAGTAATAAGTTGTTCAGGCGATAGCGTAAGAACGTTGTCCTTAAGAAAGCATTGTTTCTTGTACTGGGCTTTCTTCACAGACCTGGCTTTCTCAAATTTCCATTTCTCTTCAGAGATGAAAGCCGTCAACATGTGACTTCGACCAGGTGTGAGGTTTAACTCTAGCAAGGGAGTATTTGGGTCATTGTGCTAGAGATCAATGAAGTCCAAGATCTTCTTCAGATCCAACAGGAGGGGCACAGCACTGCCCTTGGCTCTAGCGGCCCTTTGTTGGCTGTCTTTGATGATTTCGGCTAATTCTTCATCATCAGCTTCGTCATCATCTGACAGCACTTGGAAGTCAACTTGCTTCTTATGAGGACTTGGTCTGGTGCCTCGTCCAGTAGTATCCTTGGTCTTCAGCAATGTGGGGCCTATTGAAGACGGAGGAGGAGCTAAAGAACTTGTAGAAGCTCCTGAGGAAATTGAAATGCATGTGGTCCTTTGGCAAGAGGCGAGATGCATAGGTTTCGAGGACTTTGCCGGAGGAGCTGAGGGTTTTGCGACTTGAGGAACTGGAGCAGCTTGAGGAATATGCCGTGAGGGCATAGATGAGCTTGGCGGGCATTGCTGAACTTGGCCGTGAGGGCATTGTTGAGGAAGGTGGTTTGCGAGCAGGCTTCTTAGGCATAGCCTTTTTGCTAGTGGAGGCCTCAGCAGCGGCAGCAGCTGAGTCTTCATTGAATTTCCTCACTGCTTCTTTGGCCTGTTTGGCCAACTTGGCTGGCCGCTTGGCCCATTCATCAGCATAGTCCTCACCGCGCTTGATGCTAGTGGGATCAGCAATTTGGTCAGGTGCCAATGGAGGTCTTGGGCAAGGAGGGTTTAGAGCGAATTTCTTCATGTACTTTGGAGTAACATATATGTACTCCCTCCATTCCCGTGCCAATCTTCGTTCAATTTTCTGAATGCGCACCTTGCGCTCATTCTTTGTTTCCTTTCCATGAGTTGCCTCATATGGTGTGCAATACCCTGCATAGATGTCAGCAGGGATCTCAAAGCAGTGTTGACTTCCAGTTTCTTCCCTCCCTTCTGAGGTTTCTTGCCATCTGCCGTTTTCTTCAGCTGAGGATTTTGAACTATTGAGTTCTCTGAAGAAGTATGCAGCTTTTCTTTGAGGAATGCTGCAAATGAGTTAAGTTGATGAGAACCTAGTGATTCAGCAGCAGACATGTGTACTTGTGAACAAAGTATAGGTGCGAAGAATTTGGAGAGGGCGTATGTGTTCTCAGAAGTTTTTGCAAAATGGAACAAGTTTGAGGAAATTGACCAGATATATCTTGAAGAATTTCACTAAGCGTTCTTTGACTTGGGTTCCAGAGTTGTATGGATTGTGAAATTCACACAATTGAGGAATCTTTAAACAAATGTCACTTAGAGAAACAAATCAAGAACAGATGGCTGTGTGAGGTGTTTAGAGTGTGGAAGTTTAAGAATAAAGACCTTTTGAAGATTTTATGGAAATCATCAGAATCAACAAAGGCAGTAAAAGTAACTTTTAATTACCCTTGACGAAGAACACAACGAACTGAGAGTGTAGATTTGGAAGTTCATCAGTCCAGATCTTCCACGCCGTAACTTGGGAGAGGAAGACAGCTACGGCAGCGGCGGAGTGAAGATATCCGCGGCCGGTGCGAGTACGACGGCGACGAGGTCGAGGTAGTGAAGCTCTTCCGCACTAGCGATGATGAGGGTAGCAGTGGCGCTAGGGCTTGAGAGCTTGACCGAGGGGAGTGAGATCGAGCGGGGTAAATGCAGTCTCAGGAGGGTGAGGGGTATTTATAGCCGAGGTGAAAAACTGCTCGCCCAAGGAAAATGGAGGAACGTGCACCTGACCCTTCTCATCCTAGCGACATGTGTCACCCACGTACAGTGTGGTGGAGATCGTGTAAGATCGTGGGTGAATAGATAACTCTTATCATGGGATATGTAACGGTTTGAGCGGCAAAAGCCGAAAATTCAGATAAGAATATTTTAAAGTTTCATTCACAAATTCTTCAGCTGACAAGGACACAGTGAAGATTTTGAACGGGTTTCAAATAGAACATGCATGAAGAATTTGTGAACAGACTAGATTGAGTTTAGAATAGAGGGGGAAAGGGTCCGATCACATTCACTTAGCAGAAAAGGCAACTTGAAGAATTAGCAATAAGTGAATGTTGTAGAGGACATAAAAACTCAAGTATATATATATATATATATATATATATATATATATATATATATATATATATATATATATATATATATATAGTCAATGAAGAACAATGACGGAAAGAGTGAAGACAATGCAAAGTTGAAGATATTGAACAACTGAGGAATTTCAAAAAATGAAGAAAAACTCACATTGAAGATTTTCAACTTTGGTTGGTGGCGTAACCCATCGTATAAGAATGATGATTTAGACACCGTGTACAATTGTCGTAGGGTTGTGAGAATCAAATTCTTCATTAGTTTCTTCACACTTAGAGGGTTAGTCTTCATTGATTGAAGAAAAACGTTACTTCGTGTGTTGCACATCTAAGTCATCAAATTTGCATAAGTGTTAGGATGTGTGTCCTTTTCAAAGAACATTCGAAGATTCTAAGATATTTAGCTCACATCACAACTTGCTAAATCTCTTCTCATCCAAGGGCTTTGTGAAGATATCGGCCAATTGGTCTTAAGTGTTTGCGTGGTCGATGGAGATGTCGCCCTTCAACACATGGTCCCAAAGAAAATGATGACGAATCTGGATGTGCTTTGTCTTTGAGTGCTGAACTGGGTTGTGAGCAATCTTGATAGCACTCTCATTGTTGCAGTAGAGTGGCACATTCTTCACATTGATGCCATAGTCCTTGAGGGTTTGCTTCATCCATATCAATTGAGCACAGCAGGATCTAGCAGCAATGTACTCAACTTCAGCAGTAGAGAGTGATACGCAGTTCTGCTTCTTCGAGGACCAACATACCAAGGATCGTCCGAGGAAATGACGTGTGCCTGATGTTGACTTGCGATCCACTCGATCACCAGCATAGTCAGAGTCAGAATATCCAATGAGATCAAAGGAAGAGCCCTTGGGATACCATAATCCAAGTGCTGGAGTGTGAGCTAGATATCGAAGAATATGCTTCACAGCCTTATGGTGTGATTCCTTCGGTGTAGCTTGAAATCTGGCACACATGCAAACACTAAGCATAATATCTGGCCTAGATGCACATAGGTACATTAAGGAGCCAATCATGGAGCGTTATACCTTTTGATCGAAGTATTTACCATTTTCATCGGTGCATAGATGGCCATTTGTGGGTATAGGGATTTTGACGCCTTTGCAATCTTGCATGCCGAATTTCCTCAACACATCCTTGAGGTATTTCTCCTGAGATATGAATATGCCATTGTGTTGTTAACGAATTTGAAGACCTAAGAAGAATTTCAACTCTCCCATCATAGACATTTCATATTCCTCACTCATCATAGAGGCAAATTCGTCACTATAATGTTGGTTAGTACAGCCAAAGATAATATCATCAACATATATTTGGCACACGAATAATTCATCATCATATGCTTTGGTGAAAAGAGTTGGGTCAAGTGAACTGGGTTTGAAACCTTTCTTCATCAGGAATTCCTTCAGTGTGTCATACCATGCCCGAGGTTCTTGCTTGAGGCCAGAGAGGGCCTTGTTGAGTCTGTAGACGTGGTCTGGAAATTTTGGATCCTCAAAACCTGGTGGTTGAGCAACATATACTTCTTGCTCAAGCTTACCATTAAGGAATGCACTTTTCACATCCATTTGATGTAAGATGATATTATGATGGTTAGCGTAAGCAAGCAATATGTGAATAGCTTCAGGTCTAGCAATAGGTGCAAAAGTTTCATCGAAATCAATTCCTTCAACCTGTGTGTAGCCTTGAGCTACGAGGCGAGCCTTATTCCTCACCACAAGGCCATTTTCATCTTGTTTGTTGCGGTAGATCCATTTGGTACCGATGATGTTGTGCTTGCGTGGGTCTGGTCGCTTGACAAGCTCCCACACAATGTTGAGCTCGAATTGATGCAATTCATCTTGCATGGCTTGAATCCACTCAGATTCCATGAATGCTTCATCAACTTTAGTGGGCTCTGTGATGGAGACAAACGCAAAATGCCCACAAAAGTTAGATAAGTGTGAAGCTTTTGAGCACGTGAGAGTACCTGGTGCGTTGATGTCATCGATGATTTTCTCGATCTGCACTTCGTTTGCAACACGAGGATGTGCAGGTTGACGACTTTGGTTAGGCCCAACAATTTCTTCTGGACCATTTTCTTCAGCATCACCAGAGTGATTTTCTTCACGATCCGGAATGACTTCTTCAGCAGATTCTTTGGTAGGGATGATATCCTGAGTAGCTTTGAACTTGATGGATTCCTCAGGTGACATTTCATCTAGCACAGGAGGTAGGTGCTCTCTTTGCGAGCCATTAGTTTCATCGAACCGCACATCTACAGTTTCAACAATCTTGTGATGATTGATGTTGAAGACTCTGTAGGTGTGCGATTCCTTTCCTTAACCAAGCATAAAACCCTCATGTGCTTTCGGTGCAAATTTAGAGTGATGGTGAGGATCTCCAATCCAGCATTTAGCACCGAAGACTTTGAAATAACTTACATTGGGTTTCTTGTCAGTGAGGAGTTCATATGAGGTCTTTTTGAAGAATTTGTGAAGATATACCCTGTTGATGATGTGGCATGCAGTATCAATAGCTTCAGGCCAAAAACGTTGTGGTGTCTTGTATTCATCAAGCATGGTGCGAGCCATCTCAACAAGGGTTCTGTTCTTGCGCTCCACGACGCCATTCTGCTGAGGAGTATAGGGAGCAGATAACTCATGAGTAATATCAAGTATATCAAGATATTCATCGAGACCAGTGTTCTTGAACTCAGTTCCATTATCACTCCTGATATGCTTGATCTTCACACCGAAGTTTGTAGAAGCTCTTGAGGAAAATCGTCCGAAGACTTCCTGCACTTCACTTTTGTAAGTGATTATATGCACCCATGTGTACGAGAATAATCATCAACTATGACAAAGCCATATAATGATGCAGAACTAGAGAACGTGGCATAATGAGTAGGGTCAAAGAGATCCATATGAAGTAATTCAAAGGGATGAGAAGTGGTCATGATAGTCTTCAAGGGATGCTTGGATCTGGTGATCTTTCCAGCCTCACAAGCCCCACAAAGATGATCTTTGAGGAATTTGACACCCTCGATGCCAATGAAATGCTTCTTCTTTGCAAGTGTATGCAAGTTCCTCATCCCAGCATGACCAAGTCGTCGATGCCATAGCCAGCATTCTGAAGCTTTTGCAAGTAGACACGTGGCAGGTTGTGGCCCTGCAGAGAAATCAACAATATACAAGTCTCCTTTCCTAAAGCCTTCGAAGACTTTGGAATTGTCAGATTCCATTAGCACAATGCAATGATATTTGCCAAAGACGACAACCATATCAAGATCACAAAGCATTAAGACAGACATGAGGTTGAATCCTAAGGACTCGACAAGCATGACTTTGTCCATGTGTCTATCCTTTGAGATCACAACCTTACCTAGACCCAATACCTTGCTTTTGCCTTTGTTAGCATAGGTGATATGCTTCAGATGAGATGGTGACAAATCAGTGTCCATCAACAAGTTCCTATCACCGGTCATGTGATTTGTACATCCACTGTTGAGGACCCACTCAGTAGCTTTAGGTTGTTCATCCTGCAGACGAATTAGTGCAACTTATGAACCATATACTTCATCAGTGAAGAATATCATATCAATTTCATCAATGTTAACAGATATAGCAATATGAGGACGAGAGAAATGAGTGATTCATTTCTTCATGATTAGCTTGTGTCCATTCAAGCACATTCAGGTCTCCAGCAAATTCTTCAGACGATTAAGTTCGTCTGAAGACCTCACCCTGCATAAGAGATTAGTTCTTTTTCTTCACCACCCACATCTGGAGGGGTGGCAAAGAGTTCATCATTCTGCGAGCTCTATAAGAAAAAGATGGCATTGAAGCCAGTGCACTTGTTTCACAGAAGAGTGGTTAGGATAAGCATATGAATAAGCAGAGAAATTCTTTGAGGACTTATGAACATAATGGTTTGAAGAATAATGCACATATTCATAGCCTTTAGACTTTCCCTGCGAAACAGAGGTGTTAGCACGATGATGTTCATGTGAGGATTTTGATCCAAGTGAAGAATTTGGTCCATATGAAGAATTTGATCTGGGGTTCCTTTTCTTCATAGGTGGTGTCATGATGACATTCACCTGAAGATTTTCAAGGCACCTTTTGGGAACCCAGATTTTCTTCATAGGGGGACCGTTCCTGCAGTTAGTTCCAACATATCGAGCAAATACTTCACCATTCTGATTCTTGAACAATTTATAATTGGAGTCAAATGACTCATCAGAGGAATATGAAGAATCACAAGTAAAGCCAGATAGAGTGCATGGATCTACAGGAGGTCCTTTCGCAGCAACCCATGAGGTTTTGGGATACTACTCAGGTTTCTAGTAGGTCCCATCAACATTGAGTTTCCTCTCAAAAGCAATACCCTCTTTCCTAGGGTTCCTGTTCAAGATCTGCTTTTTGAGCACATCACAAAGAGTCTGATGCCCTTTGAGGCTTTTTTAAATGCATGTCACATACAATTCCTTCAGCCCTGCATTATTGTCAATGATACTTGTGGTATCCTCAGATGAGGAATTTGCGACCACAAAGACAGTTGAAGAATTTGCAGCAATAGAACCATTTGAACATTCAAGAGAAGAATTAGCATATTCATGCTCAATGCATTTCAGACATGGTGGAACAAATTCTTCCTGAGCAGAACTGATCTGTTGAGCAAGCAATGAATCATTTTCCTCTTGAAGATCTTCATAACTCACTTTTAACTTCTCAAGATCTTGCTTTCTTTGAAGAAATTCATGATCAGTTAGGAGAGTGTTATGATGATTTTGAAGGTTGTCAAACTTAGACTGAAGTTTCTGAAGACTATCAGTCAAAGCCTTAGTCCGATTCAATTCCTCACCCAACATATCATCACTTTCATCAAGCATGTTCTGAACATTTTCAAGAGCTCATTGTTGTTTAGTGTCAAGGGAATCAAGTTTAACTTAGCTGGGTCCAAATTGATCACCCGATTCATCATCACTAGATTCGAAAAGGTAGCATTCAGTTACCTTGGCACCCTTTTCCATAAGGCATGGTGTACTGGATGATGATTCTGGGGCGAAAGTCATCTCCTTGAGAGATTCCTTGATATCCTCAAACCAAGGATCATGACGAGTTCGATGGCCTTCATAGACCTCAGAGAGTCGGTCCCAGATAAGCTTCACATGGTTGCGATACGTGATGTTCCTAAACTGATTCTGGGACAAACAGGAGCAGATGACATCCTTTGTCGTGAGGTTGAGTAGAGTGTACTGGCGAATATCACCAGCCTCTGCCATCTTGCAGAGATTGGTAAGACCAATCTCAGTGACGGTCCACAATTCGATGTTCATTGCCATGAGTCGCTTCTTCATCATGGCCTTCCACTTGGGATACTCATGACCGTCAAAGATGGGGCAAGTCACTTTCTTCATTCATGCAGTCGACATAACTAAAACTCCAGGCGGTTAAACCAAAATCACACAGAACAAGGGAGTACCTTGCTCTGATACCAATTGAAAGTGCGTTAAGTCGACTAGAGGGGGTGAATAGGCAATTTTTACAAATTCTTCACTAAGGATTTTCAGGGTGAAGAAATTCCTAAGTCACGAATAACTAGCAGCGGAATAAGTACTCGGGTATAAGCATAATAGAGCAATAGCATAGTCATCATGATGAAATGAAAAACAAACATAGAGTACAGAAAGCGTAAACACGGGATAAGTAGGCTGAAGACAATGTGATTGAAGAAATTGGATTGAGCAAATAGAGAAAGTCTTCAGTCAAAGTCTTCAAATAGTAATGATCAGGTTCATCAACACATGAATGAGGAAATGAAAGGGTTGAGGAAATAGAACTAGTAGGCTTGGTGAAGACAATGATTTGGTAGACCAGTTCCAACTATTGTGACAGTTGTACGTCCGGTTGGAGCGGCTAAGCATTCAAACTCGAGGACACACAGTCCTCAATGTATTCTTCTTGAGCTAAGATCACACAGACCTCGCCCAACACTCATGGTAAGTCTTCACAGGTGACTTCCAAACCGTCACAGACTTGGTCACTCGGCAATCCACAATTCCTCTTGGATGCTCAGACCATGACGCCTAACCATCTGGAGGATACACAGTCCTCAAAGGTAACAAGCATAGGTTCCACACAGGAACAATCTCTTTAGTGATGCTCAATCACTTTGGGTTTGTAGGTGTTTGGGTTTGGGGTTTGGGTTTTCCTCACTTGATGATTTTCTCTCGAAGTCCTCGGAGGATGGGATGCTCTCAATTTACAAGTGTTAGTTTCTCTCGGAGCAGCCAACCAGCTAGTGGTTGTAGGGGGCGGCTATTTATAGCCTAGGGAGCAGCCCAACATGATAAGACATAAATTCCCTTCAATGATATGACCGTTAGGTGGTAGGATATTTTGGACAGCTGGCGCATAGCATAGCAACGGTTGGATTTGAGGTACGAATTCCTCAGAGCTATCATGTTCCTCACTGTGTAGGCAATGCGCACTCGCGAATTCCTAACTCCTCAGTCAGAACAAATTCCTCAGAGACCAGAAGATCTTCGTCTCTGTCACTGAAGAAATTGACTGAACTAATATGAGATTTCCAGTTGCTTCACTTGAAAGGATTGGGTAGGTGTAGGATTTTGAGATGAGCATCACTTGGAAATCAGTTTCCTTAGTATTACCTCTACCCCCTTTAACAGTACGGTGTTTCCTATGACTCAAGAAAGATAAAATGAAACTACGAAAACAAAAGTCTTCATGCTTCATAATCCTCGCATGAATATCCAAGTCTTCAAGGTCACACCAATTTCATCACTTTCAAAGTCTTCAGGAGAACAGAAGTCTTCAGCTGAAGACATTCATTTTTAGGGGTCGACTTTCACTGTAAATATCAAACTCCTCATTGACTTATAGAGCATGTGTACACGCACAAACATATTAGTCCCTTAACCTATAAGTATTCAATACACCAAAATCACTAAAGGGCACTAGATGCACTTACAAGACCCCTTTTCTACGAGTTTATCTTTAATTTGAGCTTTGATACTCGTCTAGTTTGTCAGTCAGGATTCATGTTGTCTCCTTGTGGCAGTGAGGTTATAGTTTCTTGTCATGTGGAATTTTTTCGTGTTATATGTTAATCCGGTGCTTCAGATCAAAATGACGACAATTGTGCCTCCGGGGCACGTGCATGAAGACTTATTGATAGTCATTGACAAGGTCACGCAGGCTCCAGTAGACAAAAGAAAACTCATTCATGATGCTACTGAAAATTATTATGAGGGAGGAATATATGCTTGTAGGAGAATATCAAGTTTCCCCTCTATGTGCTTAAAGTTTTGAAGTTATACTTGTTTTGCCTTCATATGCTAGTTGATTCTTGTTCCCATAAGTTTTGTGCTCACAAAATCCCTAGGCATAAGAAGTGTGTTAGATTTAAATGTGCTAATCATATTATTCATGATGATTTCTTTATGTTTCAATTCTTTTCTTTTATGTGAGCATCATTGAAATCATCGTGCCTAGCTAAAAGGCATTAAAGAAAAGCGCTTGTTGGGAGACAACCCCAATATTTACCCTTACTGTTTTTGTGTGTTCACATGATTAATCTACGGTAGTAATCATGTTCTATATCTTTTTTTCAATAAAGTGCCAAGTAAGACCTTTGGGAAGACTTGGGTGAAAGTTAATGTGATCTTGCTGTAAAAAACAGAAACTCTGCGCTCACGAGATTAGCTGTCATTTTTTACAGAAGAGTGCTTTTGAGTTGATTCCTTTTATTAATAGATAAATTTCTCACTTCCACCAATTTATTTCATAATTTTTGGAGTAGCATAAGTATGGTTGTTGTTCAGATCATTACAGACTATTCTGTTTGTGGCAGATTCTGTTTTCAATGCATAGATTACTTGTTCTCTAGTTTCTATGGCTTATATTGCTCAATATAAATTGTAGAAATGATATGGTACAGTAGGCATTGTGTGAGAAAAATTATGAATCTTGTCTTTGACAATACCAAAGTGAATGATTTGCTCTTTATCATACTAACCCATCTCACGAAGTTCTGTTAATTTTTGTGTGATTGAAGTTTTCAAGTTTTGAGTGATATATCGATATGAGGAGAATAAAGAGTGGAAAGACTCTAAGCTTGGGGATGCCCAAGGCACCCCAACGTAATACTAAAGGACGACTCAAGCACCTAAGCTTGGGGATGCCCCGAAAGGCATCCCCTCTTTCATCTTCAAAACTATCAGTATACCTTACTCAGAGCTATATTTTTATTCGTCACATGATATGTGTTTTGCTTGGAGCCTATTTTAAATTTTACTTGCTATTTGAATAAAATCATTGGATCTGAAATCTTGAATGAAAAAGAATCCTCCCATGGCTAGTTAATTATTGGACTACTCAGTGTTCTTCACTTATATCTTTTGGAGTAGTTTGTCATTTACTCACGTGCTTCACGTATATCCTATGAGTAAATGGTTGAATGAATTGAATATCATAAATCTGAATTTATATATATGTTTCATATGCTTATAACATGGGGAGTAATGACTTCACACATAATAAGTATAGGTAGTAAACTTATTGAAAGTTAGCAAACGCAGAATTGGTCACTTGAACAATTCATGAAAGAATATTAAAGGAAGGGAGATTTCACATATAAATATACTATCTTGGACATCTTTTGTAATTGTGAGCACTCATTAAAATATGACATGCTAAAAGGTTGATGTTGGACAAGCAAGACAACTTAATGGGTTATGTTTTCCTATATCTGAAACATTATATTGTCTTGGATCATACAACATGTTGAGCTTGCCTTTCCCTCTCATGCTAGCCAAATTTTTTGAACCAAGTAGAGATACTACTTGTGCTTCCAAGCATCCCTTAAACCAGTTTTTCCATGAGACGCCACCATACCTACCTACGGATTGAGTAAGATCCTTCAAGTAAGTTGGCATCTTGCATGCAATAAAAATTGCACCTTAAGTATGTATGATCTATTAGTGCGAAGAAAATAAGATTTACACGAACTTGTGATATGGAAGAAATAAAAGCGACGGACTGCATAATAAAGGTCTTTATCACAACCAGCAATATAAAGTGACGTTCTTTTGCATTAAGTTTTTGTGCATCCAACTATAAAAGTGCATGACAACCTCTGCTTTCCTCTGTGAAGGGCCTATCTTTTACTTGTATCATCTACCCTTATATAAGAGTCATGGTGATCGTCACCTTTCCTTTTAAATTTTTTTCCTTTGGCAAGCACTTTGTGTTGGAGTGATCCGCATATATATATCCACTTGGATGTAGGTTTTCATAAATTATTATTGTTGACATTACCATTGAGGTAAAAGGTTGGGAGGCGAAACTATAAGCCCCTATCTTTCTCTGTGTCCGATTAAAACTTTGAACCCATAAATATCACATGAGTGTTAGTAATTGTGAAAGATTAAATGATAGTTGAGTATGTGGAGTTTGCTGAATCAAAGCTCTTACATAGACCCTTCCCGAAAATAAGATGAATGGCAGTTGTTTGATGACTAAGAGCATGGTTTGTTAGTTTTCAAGAAAGTCTATGATCTATACTTTAACATGTGAATAGCTTGTTACTTGATGATGAGAAGTTTCATGAGTTGAGCTACTGTTATGATATACAATGATGCTAGAAAAAGTGGTTGAAACTATCATTGATCAAACTTAAGCACTTGCTAACATTCACACTTCATAAATTATTTCTTTTATCATTTACCTACTCGAGGACGAGCAGGAATTAAGCTTGGGGATGTTGATATGTCTCCAATGTATCTATAATTTATGAAGTATTCATGCCATGTTTATAATATTTTTACATGCTTTTGGTATGATTTGGTCAGAACTAACCCGGACTGACGTTGTTTTCAGCAGAACTACCATGGTGTTGTTTTTGTGCAGAAATAAAAGTTCTCGGAAGCACTGAAAATCAACGGATATTTTTTCTAGAAAATATAAAAAATACTGGAACAAAAAGTTATCGAACAGGAGTCCTGTGGGGCCCACTAGGGTGGGGGCACGCCACTGTGCCTCGTGGACTCCTCGTAGGTCCCCCTAACTTGTTCTGACGCCAAACCCTCCTATAAATACAAAACTTCCAGAAAGAAACCTAGATCGAGAGTTCCGCCGCCGCAAGCCTCTGTAGCCACGAGAAATCAAACTAGGCCCTCTCTGGCACCCTGCCGGAGGGGGCCATCATCATCGGAGGACATGGGGAGGATCTCGGAGGGGCCATCATCACCATGAAGGCCAAGGACCAGAGGGAGAACCTCTCCCCATCTAGGGGGGAGGCCATGGAGGAGGAAGCACAAGGGGGAGAACCTCTCCTCCTCTCTCTCGGTGGCGTCGGAGTGCCATCAGGAGGGGAATCATCGCCGCGGTGATCGTCTTCATCAACATCACCATCATCATCACTATCCTCATCTCTTTTATGTGGTCCACTCTCCCGCACCCCAATGTAATCCCTACTTGAACATGGTGCTTTATGCCACATATTATGGTCCAATGTTGTGTTGCCATCCTATGATGTTTTGAGTAGATATCTTTTGTCTTTGGGTTGATTGATGATCTAGATTGGTATGAGTTGTATGTTTTATTTTGGTGCTGTCCTATTGTGCCCTCCGTGTCGCGCAAGCGTGAGGGATTCCCATTGTAGGGTGTTGCAATATGTCCATGGTTTACTTATTGTTTGTGTTTCTTGAGTGTCATAAGCATAAACACGGATAATTGGGTCACGGCATATGGGAATAAAGGGGACTTGATATGTTAATGCTATGGTGGGTTTTACCTTAATGATCTTTAGTAGTTGCGGATGCTTGCTAGAGTTCCAATCATAAGTGCATATGATCCAAGAAGAGAAAGTATGTTAGCTTATGCATCTCCCTCATATGAAATTGAAATAGTGATTACCGGTCTTGTTAACAATTGCTTAGGATAATTCCACACACTGACCCATCATTATTCCACACTTGCTATTTATAATATTTAGTAATATATTCTAACTTTATGATAACAGCACCTACTTTTATATTTTAGCTCTCCGATATCATGCAAAGTTATCCTCTTCATACCCACAACATAGTTTTATTTCTCGTTTCTAGTTGGAAGCAAACGTTTGGTGTACATAGATTCGTATCAGTGGCTCTTATCTTTAGCTCCTTGTGGGTTCGACACTCCATACTTATCACTTCCATCTTTGGGAATTTCTATGATGATTCCCTGCACTTGGGGATTATCAAGCTCTTTTCTGGCGCCGTTGCCGGGGAGCAATAGCGTGGGGTTGATATTCTTGTGTGTGCTTGTTTGCTTTCTTCACTAAGTAGTTTTGTTTTCCCTTTTCGTTTTTCTTTGTTGTGGGTGAAACATACAAAAAAATTAAAAAATGAAAATACAAAAAGACGCACTTGCCTCATATGCCTAAAAAGTTTTTTCAAAAAGAGAAGTGATTGGAAAGTTATGCATTGAAGAAGTGAGGGTCGAACTTGAGCACTTGTGTTCATGCTCATGGAAACAATGTAGAAATTTTCATGGAAGTTTATCTGTAAATATTTATCCCCTTTTATATATCCATTGTATTATAAAAATAATGTGCAAAGCTTTGGATTTAGGATGATTAGATTGCTTGTTTACTATGTGCAGTACAAAAACAGAAACTTTGGCTGTAGCGCGTGAATTTACATTTTTTAACTGGAAATTCAAATGGGTCTGAAACTTTCTGCACATTACTTATGTACAAATTGTTTAAATTTTCATATTTGTGTTTGAATTTTTGGAATTACAGAAGTGTACTAAATTTGCAGATTACTACAGACTGTCCTCTTTTTGACAGATTTTGTTTTTCGCGTGTTGTTTGCTTATTTTGATGAATCTATGAGTAGTATCGGGGGGTATGAACCATAGAGAAGTTGGAATACAGTAGATATTACACCAATATAAATTAAGAATGAGTTTTCAACTGTACCTAAAGGTAGTGATTTGCTTTATTACACTAACGGATCTCACAAAGTTTTTGTTAAGTTTTGTGTGGATGAAGTGTTCGAAGAACGAGGAGTTACCGATGTGAGAAGAATAAAGAGAGGCAATAATTCAAGCTTGGGGATGCCCAAGGCACCCCATGTAAATATTTCAAGGATACTCAAGCATCTAAGCTTGGGTATGCCCCGGTTGGCATCCCATCTTTCTTCCTCAACAATTATCGGTATACCTAGGTTTTTGTTTTGTTCACATGATTTGTGTCCTTCGTGTTTTTCTTTTTCTTTAGGAACCATGCTAGTATGAGATAGCCCTTCAATGATATTATAGAATGATCTTTGTTCTTCACTTAAATCTTTTGAGTATGGTTTTATAGAATGCTTCGGGTGCTTCACTTATATATTTTGAGCTTGGATATTGGTTAGTATATATTAATTGTAGAATGCCCCATGAACTTCACTAATATATTTTGGAGTATGAATAATACTATCATCTAAAGTGGGTTAGGAAGAGTGTCAACTTTAGGAATTAGTGATCCCACTATTTTGGAGGGTGTTGAATCTTAGTGTGATATTTATGAAAGTGGATTTGGAAGAGTGTCAACTTTAGTTAGTCATGATTCCACTATGTCGGAAGAGGTTCCAATTGATTATGAGAACAAAGTTGCTATCTATGATGATTATTGTGATGACATGTATGCTATAAAGAATAATGTTAAACATGAAACTTCTCATCATGATTTTAATTTTCAATTGGATTATGCCTCACATGATAGTTATTTTATTGAGTTTGCTCCCACTATTCCAAATGAGAAGAGTTTTACTTATGTGGAGAGTAGAAAAAAATTATATGCTTGTAGATCATGAAAGGAATGCTTTATGTGATGGTTGTACTGTTAAAACCCAAGATACTGAAAATTATTATGAGGGAGGAATATATGCTTGTAGGAGTTGCAATAATATCAAGTTTCCTCTCTATGTGCTTAAAGTTTTAAAGTTATACTTGTTTTGCCTTCCTATGCTAGTTGATTCTTGTTCCCATAAGTTGTGTGCTCACAAAATTCCTAGGCATGGAAGTGTGTTAGATTCAAATGTTCTAGTCCTATTCTTCATGATGCTCTCTTTATGTTTCGATTCTTATCTTTTATGTGAGCATCATTGAAATCATCATGCCTAGCTAAAAGGCATTAAAGAAAAGCGCTTGTTGGGAGACAACCCAATATTTACCCTTACTGTTTTTGTGTCACAAGATTAAGCTACTGTATTAATCATGTTTTATAGCTTTTGTTTCAATAAAGTGCCAAGTAAGACCTTTGGGAAGACTTGGGTGAAAGTTAATGTGATCTTGCTGTAAAAAACAGAAACTTTGCGATCACGAGATTAGCTGTCATTTTTTACGGAAGAGTTCTTTTGAGTTCATTCTTTTTGAACAAGATTAATAGAAAAATTCCTCACGTCCACCAATTTATTTCATAATTGTTGGAGTATCATAACTATGTTTGTTGTTCAGATCATTACAGACTATTATGTTTCTGGCAGATTCTGTTTTCAATGCACAGTTTACTTGTTTTCTAGTTTCTATGGCTTATATTGCTCAATATAAATTGTAGAAATGATATGTTACTATAGGCATTTTGTGAGAACCATTATGAATCTTGTCTTTGACAGTACCAAAGTGAATGATTTGCTCTTTATCATACTAACCCATCTCACGAAGTTCCGTTAGTTTTTGTGTGATCGAAGTTTTCAAGTTTTGAGTGAGCTATCAATATGAGGAGAATAAGGAGTGGAAAGACTCTAAGCTTGGGTATGCCCAAGGCACCCCAAGGTAATATTCAAGGATGACTCAAGCGCCTAAGCTTGGGGATGCCCCAGAAGGCATCCCCTCTTTCATCTTCAAAACTATCGGTACACCTTACTCGGAGCTATATTTTTATTCGTCAAATGATATGTGTTTTGCTTGGAGCGTATTTTAAATTTTACTTGTTGTTTGAATAAAATCATTGGATCTTAAACCTTGAATGAAAAAGAATCCTCCCATGGCTAGTTAATTATTGGACTACTCAGTGTTCTTCACTTATATCTTTTGGAGTAGTTTGTCATTTACTCACGTGCTTCACATATATCCTATGAGTAAATGGTGGAATGAATTGAATATCATAAATCTGAATTTATATACAAGTTTCATATGCATATAACACGGGGAGTAATGACTTCACACATAATAAGTATAGGTAGTAAACTTATTGAAAGTTAGCAAACACAGAATTGGTCACTTGAAAAATTCATGAAATAATATTAAAGGAAGGGAGATTTCACATATAAATATACTATCTTGTACATCTTTTGTAATTGTGAGCACTCATTAAAATATGACATGCTAAAAGGTTGATGTTGTACAAGGAAGACAACTTAATGGGTTATGTTTTCCTATATCCGAAACGTTATATTGTCTTGGATCATCCAACATGTTGAGCTTGCTTTTCCCTCTCATGCTAGCCAAATTCTTTGCACCAAGTAGAGTTACTACTTGTGCTTCCAAGCATCCCTTAAACCAGTTTTTCCATGATAGTCCACCATACCTACCTATGGATTGAGTAAGATCCTTCAAGTAAGTTGTCATCATGCATGCAATAAAAATTGCACCTTATATATGTATAATCTATTAGTGCGAAGAAAATAAGCTTTATACAAACTTGTGATAGGGAAGAAATAAAAGCGACTGACTGCATAATAAAGGTCTTTATCACAGCCAACAACATAAAGTTACGTTCTTTTGCATTAAGATTTTGTACATCCAACCATAAAAGTGCATCACAACCTCTACTTCCCTCTGCGAAGGGCCTATCTTTTACTTTTATCTTCTACCCTTATATAAGAGTCATGGTGGTCGTCACCTTTCCTTTTTAAACTTTTTTCCTTTGGAAATCACTTTGTGTTGGAGTGATCCGGATATATATATATCCACTTGGATGTAGGTTTTCATAAATTATTGTTGTTGACATTACCCTTGAGGTAAAAGGTTGGGAGGCGAGGCTATAAGCCCCTATCTTTCTCTGTGTCTGATTAAAACTTTGAACCCATAAATATCACATGAGTGTTCCCAATTGTTAAAGATTAAATGATAGTTGAGTATGTGGAGTTTGCTGAATCAAAGCTCTTACATAGACCCTTCCCGAAAATAAGATGAATTGCAATTGTTTGATGACTAAGAGCATGGTTTGTTAGTTTTCAAGAAAGTTTATGATCTATACTTTAACATGTGAATAGCTTGTTACTTGATCATGAGAAGTTTTATGAGTTGAACTTCTGTTATGATATATAATGATGCTAGAAAAAGTGATTGAAACTATCATTCATCAAACTTAAGCACTTGCTAGCATTCACATTTCATAAATTATTTCTTTTATCATTTACCTACACGGGGACGAGCAGGAATTAAGCTTGGGGATGTTGATACGTCTCCAACGTATCTATAATTTATGAAGTATTCATGCCATGTTTATAATATTTTTACATGCTTTTGGTATGATTTGGTTAGAACTAACCCGGACTGACGCTGTTTTCAGCAGAACTACCATGGTGTTGTTTTTGTGCAGAAATAAAAGTTCTCAGAATGCGCTGAAAATCAATGGAGATTTATTCTGGAAAATATAAAAAATACTAGAACAAAAAGTTATCGGAGAGGAGTCCCGTGGGGCCCACTAGGGTGGGGGCGCGCCCCTGTGCCTCGTGGCCTCCTCGTGGGTCCCCCTAACTTGTTCTCGATGCCAAACCCTCCTATAAATACCCAAACTTCTAGAAAGAAACCTAGATCGGTAGTTCCGCCACCGCAAGCCTCTGTAGCCATGAGAAATCAATCTAGGCCCTCTCTGGCACCCTGCCGGAGGGGGCCATCATCACCGGAGGCCATGGGGGAGGATCTCGAAAGGGCCATCATCGCCATGAAGGCCAAGGACCAGAGGGAGAACCTCTCCCCATCCGGGGGGAGGCCATGGAGGAGGAAGCACAAGGGGGAGAACCTCTCCTCCTCTCTCTCGGTGACGCCAGAGTGCCATCGGGAGGGGAATCATCGCCGCGGTGATCGTCTTCATCAACATCACCATCATCATAACCATCATCATCTCTTTTACGCGGTCCACTCTCCCGCACCCCGCTGTAATCCCTACTTGAACATGGTGCTTTAAGCCACATATTATGATCCAATGATGTGTTGCCATCCTATGATGTTTTGAGTAGATATCTTTTGTCTTTGGGTTGATTGATGATCTAGATTGGTATGAGTTCTATGTTTTAGTTTGGTGTTGTCCTATTGTGCCCTCCGTGTCGCGCAAGCGTGAGGGATTCCCGCTGTAGGGTGTTGCAATATGTCCATGGTTTACTTATTGTCTGTGTTGCTTGAGTGACAGAAGCACAAACACGGATAAGTGGGTCACGGCGTATGGGAATAAAGGGGACTTGATATGTTAATGCTATGGTTGGGTTTTGCCTTGATGATCTTTAGTAGTTGCAGATGCTTGCTAGAGTTCCAATCATAACTGCATATGATCCAAGAAGAGAAAATATGTTAGCTTATGCCTCTCCCTCATATGAAATTGCAATAGTGATTACCGGTCTTGTTAACAATTGCCTAGGATAATTCCGCACACAGACCCATCATTATTCCACACTCGCTATTTATATTATTTAGTAATATATTCTAACTGTATGATAAAGCACCTACTTTTATATTTTAGCTCTCTGATATCATGCAAAGTTATCCTCTTCATACCCACAACATAGTTTTATTTCTCGTTTCTAGTTGGAAGCAAACGTTTGGTGTACATAGAGTCGTATCAGTGGCAGATGGGACTTGAGAGAATATTGGTCTTACCTCTAGCTCCTTGTGGGTTCGACACTACATATTTATCACTTCCATCTTTGGGAATTGCTATGATGATTCCTTGCTCTTGGGGATTATCAGGCGTGGGGGAAGATTTGTTACCTGACTCTTGGACTTGGTCGAAAGAGGAAATAATGGGGGCGAAAAGTAGCAGAGACTGGCTATCCAACTGGTCTATTGGTCTAATAAGGAAATAAAGGGAAACGCAGTACAAACTCAATATAAACCCGATCTATTGGTTGAAAAAGAAAAGAAAGTGGGGACTGGGGGACAAGTCAATAGAGTATGTCCAGCACTAGATTTGCTAGCCTCACCCAGTATAAGGTGGATGTACCGAACAAAAATGGGACCAACCCATATATCATGTTCTGATGTTTGTTGCCCCGTGCCCCTCTTATGTAATGCCACTGGTAAAATGTAGCAGTCGCACTATTAAAAGTAAGGACACGTTAAACCAATGTTGTTTTCAGTGTAATGCCTCCAGTAATATGAACCAATGGCACGATTTTCCTTGTCCTGCTAAATTTCTCATTAAGATAAGTTGCTTCTTTTCATTAGAAATGCAACTGTCCTGGTCCGGCTACTCTCCTGTGCCCAAATACCAACTCTTTAGCAGCTATTAATGTAATGTTGCTGGTGAAATGAAGCAATAGCACCATTAAAGTAATATCATATTTAACGGTTGTCATAGTTAATCCTAATGCCCACACTAATATCTAGCAATCCTACTGCTTTAGAAATTGCTACTGTCCTTGTAGGATTGCCATTCAGATAAGGAACATGCTTCTTTTCATTTGATGTATGTTTCATCACTTGTTAGTCACCCTCCTTTCCACCTTTTTGTGCAAACAGAGATATACATTTCACGCTTGATCTTAGTTGAACTGCACAAATGATATCCAAATTATGGTTGAACATTCCTCGAGCTTCACAACCAACCTTATGTTGCCAATTTTATTGCAACTAATGAAGAAGAAGCTCTGTGGGTTTCGTTTCCTGATGGAAACAGAACCGGGGCTGGAGCCCTTATCTTAAAAAGATGAAGAAGAAGCTGCTAGCTCATGGGACATTGCTTCATTTTTAGGTGAACTGCACAAAAAGGTCCCGTGAATTGAATCATCCATGTTGGTGACTGGTGTCATCCCTTCTACGATGGCGTTCACTGCAGATATGGTTCCCATTACGAGGTATGTTCCTTTTTGGTCCGACCGTTTGCCAAAGATCTTGCTTGTTGAGTCTGCTCTTGTGCTACTATTTTGGCACTGCCATGATAAAGCAGTAATGTTATTATTTTGCAGTTGCACCTTAATCTAGTGGCACTATTAATTTGAGGCAATGTTTTGGCACCGCTAGTGCCACTGATTTTTTTATATATCAAAAGAGGGGGTTTCCTCCGATTTCATTAAAGAAACCCAACCATAGAGAACCATTATCGACAACATCTCAGTGTAAACGGGTAGTTATGCAACTACTACTAGAACGGACTGAGTACTAGCAGGAGACAAGTTCGCCACATAAGCTAGGCAGGTAGGGGGACGCAGCACCGGCTCAACCAAGTTTGGATTACAACCCAAATGCTACCACAGAAACATCACAGGGGAAGATAGGGACTGAAAGATCCAGCTTCAGCATCC
Organism: Triticum dicoccoides; assembly: GCF_002162155.2. Lineage (NCBI taxonomy): Eukaryota > Viridiplantae > Streptophyta > Magnoliopsida > Poales > Poaceae > Triticum > Triticum dicoccoides. The sequence goes on along the minus strand of NC_041389.1, from coordinate 80,167,377 downwards.
CAGTCTAAGCACCCCCGGCCTCCATCCTTGTGATGCACGGTACACCTTGTTTGCCACCTGCTCGACCCTAGTGCCACTAATAAAATGAAGTAATAATACAGTTAAAATAGAGCGAGTGTCCTCTCTATCATTTCATTTCCAATGTAGATAAAGAAAGTGCTTCTCTTTGTTAGTATATGTTTCATCAACTAGTCCCATTGTTAATGTTTAAGCGTTTCTGCAAACTGGGGTGCTTAATTTTAGTTGATCTGCACAAAAATAGAGACTGGAATGTCTCAAGGCCCCTCCATGTACTACCGTTGTACACTGATGTTCATCACTAGCAGAAGTTGTATCAGGGAGAATTGGGTCGATTTCCAGTATGAGGCCTACCGTATGAGGTGTTGCAGGGCCCATCTCGCCCTCGCAGCATGGCATACTATGATATTATCGCAACATTTTCTTCTATTTATTACTGTATGTTTCATCAACTAGTGCCACTATAATGTAATCACGCTTTTTCATTATCTGTGCAAACAGGGTTATTCAGCTGCATTTTGGTGGAACTGCACAAATGTACGGATGGAACTGGCATATATGCAAAGTGTGAGGTGTGCCAAGTAAAAATTAACGACACCAACCATGCTTCATGCACGCATTGGCATCCACCACCACCAGTGGGATGTGTGGCGCTCTCTGTGGATGGATCTTTCTTGGCAGCAAATCCTCTAACCAAATGCTAGTAGCTTATATTGGAAGTTTTCTAGGGAGTACTCTTTTCTGAAAGAAGCGCCAATCTATTTTTCTTTATTTATACACAGTGTCACAACTTGACCCAAAGGTCCAGAGCTATTTTAGGGTGATTGGCATAGTACTCGGAGACTGATTGTAAGCATGATTTTCATTAGCCGTCACACTAATTGTAAGAATGAGCAGATGGAAGATTAGGTTAGTGCTTACCTTAAACCCTACTACAGCCGTTGAAATGAGGCGAGCGTCAAGGGAAACATGGATAATGGCGGGGAAGTGACGTCGCGCCATCCGGCCTCTGCTTGAGGTGGGAGAAGGAATACTCCTGTGGCTCCGGCTGTCTCTGCACCCTCATGAACAGCATACCGTACTCGATCAATTCGTTATCCTCTGGATGCTCGACCTTCGACCTGTACGCCCACCACCTCTGCCTGACTTTCGCCTCGGGCAAATCTGTCTGCTCCATAGCACAGAGGAGATACTCGATGAACTTGAAGGACTGCAGCGTGACTGCCGCCAAGGAGTACATCGCCACCCTCATCGTCGCCATCTCGCTCTTTCGCATACATTGCCACATGTCCCTCACCTTCCTCGAAATCTCCCACTCATTGGCAAACCAAGTAAGGATCTCCTTCAACCTGGCTAACTTTGCCTGGTCGCCGCCGGCGATCTGCCTGATCCGCTGCTGCATCCTCTCCATAGATGTCCATTTGAGAGGTCCGGTATTAGATTTGGAAGATGGGAGGAGAGACGATGGTCTTGCAATAAAGAAGAGGGAGAGGCGAGACGGTGGTTTTTGCAATGGAGAAGATGGAGAGGAGAGGGGGTGGTTTTGCAATGGAGAAGAGGGAGAGGCGAGACGGTGGTTTTGGAATGGAGATGATGGAGAGGAGAGGAGTTGGTTTTGCAATGGAGAAGAGGGAGAGGAGCGTGCAACAGCAATTTAGGATTGGACGAGAGGGCCGGCGCGCTGTGACTGGATCAAAATCAGAATCAGTTTACCCTTCAATTATTAAGAAAGCAACCCCACATTAACTAGTCTCCCTTTTATTCTGGGTCATAATTGACCATTATTTTCTCAAATAAAATATATGTTATATGTTGCAAAAATAATACAATTTGAAAGTTGATACGTCTCCAACGTATCTATAATTTTTGATTGTTCCATGCTATTATATTACCTGTTTTTGATGTTTATGGGCTTTACTCTACACTTTTATATCATTTTTGGGACTAACCTATTAACCGGAGGCCCAGCCCGAATTGCTGTTTTTTTGCCTATATCAGTGTTTCAAAGAAAAGGAATATCAAACGGAGTCCAAACGGGATGAAACCTTCGGGAGCGATCTTTTCGGAACAAATGCAAACCAGGAGACTTGGAGTGGACGTCAAGCAGCGAACAAGGCGGCCACGAGGGTGCCCGGCGCGCCCTATGGGGGTGGGCGTGCCCCCCACCCTCACGGGCCCCTAGTGGCTCCACCGACCTACTTCTTCCTCCTATATATATCCACGTACCCCGAGAACATCCAGGAGCACCACGAAAGCCTAATTCCACCGCCACAACCTTCTGTATCCACGAGATCCCATCTTGGAGCTTTCGCTGGCGCTCCGCCGGAGGGGGAATCGACCATGGAGGGCCTCTAAATCATCTCCAAGGCCTCTCCGATGAGTTGTGAGTAGTTTACCACAGACCTTCAGGTCCATAGTTATTAGCTAGATGGCTTCTTCTCTCTCTTTGAATCTCAATACTAAGTTCTCCTCGATCTTCTTGGAGATCTATTCGATGTAACTCTTTCTGCGGTGTGTTTGTCGAGATCCGATGAATTGTGGGTTTATGATCAAGTTTATCTATGAGAAATATTTGAATCTCCTCTCAATTCTTTTATGTGTGATTGGTTATCTTTTCAAGTCTCTTTGAATTATTAGTTTGGTTTGGCCTACTAGGTTGATCTTTCTTGCAATGGGAGAAATGCTTAGCTTTGGGTTCAATCTTGCGGTGTCCTTTCCCAGTGACAGCAGGGGAAGCAAGGCACGTATTGTATTTTTTCCATCGAGGATAAAAAGATGGGGTTTATATCATATTGCTTGAGTTTATCCCTGTACATCATGTCATCTTTCTTAATGCATTACTCTGTTCTTATGAACTTAATACTCTAGATGCAGGCAGGAGTTGGTCGATGTGTGGAGTAATAGTAGTAGATGCAGAATCGTTTCGATCTACTTGTTGCAGACGTGATGCCTATATACATTATCATGCCTAGATATTCTCATAACTATGCACTTTTCTATCAATTGCTCGACAGTAATTTGTTCACCCACCGTAATACTTATGCTATCTTGAGAGAAGCCACAAGTGAAACCTATGGCCCCCGGGTCTATCTTTTATCATATAAGTTTTCCATCTACTTTTATTTGCATCTTTTACTTTCCAATCTAAATCATAAAAATACCAAAAATATTTATCTTATCTTATTGTCTCTATCAGATCTCACTTTTGCAAGTTACCGTGAAGGAATTGACAACCCCTTTTATCGCATTGGTTGCGAGGTGTTTGTTTGTGTAGGTACAAGGGACTTTTGAGGAGCCTCCTACTGGATTGATACCTTGGTTCTCAAAAACTGAGGGAAATACTTATGCTACTTTGCTACATCACCCTTTTCTCTTCAAGGGAAAACCAACGCAATGCTCAAGAGGTAGCAAGAAGGATTTCTGGCGCCGTTGCCGGGGAGGTCTTCGCTCAAGTCAAGACATACCAAGTACCCATCACAAACTCATCTCCCTCGCATTACATTATTTGTCATTTTCCTCTCGTTTTCCTCTCCCCCATTTCACCCTTGCCGTTTTATTCGCCCTTCTTCTGTTCGTCTTTTCGTTTGCTTTGATGTCTTACTTGGCTCGTTTACTTATTTGGTTGGAATAGTTGTTTATTTATTGCTAAACAGAGAACCTAAGATCTATGGATCCTCATCCGCCTGCCAATCATTTTAAGAGATCCAATTATGATGAACCTAATCCTAGTGATTTGAGTGCTCTAGATTATCATTATGAGGTTTTGCTTTAAATTCGTGAATCTGAAAAATTGTGATGAAGAAATGTATGAAGAGATTCACGATAGCTCCTTGAATAAAAAGCATGATTGCAAAGATTTTATTTTGAGTTCTCTTGATGTCGATTGTGCTAATAATATCGAAAATCGTAAGCTTGGGGATGCTAATTTTGCTATGTCTACTACTTGTTGCAATGATCATGATTGGGGTGACTCTTCTTATGATCTTGAAAATTTATTTAAGCCCCATGATGAATATGAGATTGATAATAGTGTTTGCAATAATATTGAAAGTGGGTTTGGAAGAGTGTCAACTTTAGATCCCACATATTTGAGAATGTTCAATCTTTTGGTATTTTTGATAAAAGTGGGTTTGGAGAGGTCATGACTTTAGTTAATTATAATCCCACTATTTTGGAAGAGTGTCAACTTCACATGCATGTGGATCATGTTGAGAATATGTTATGTGATAGCAATTTTGTTGAATTTGCCTATGATCCTACATGTAATTATTATGAGAGAGGAAAATATGGTCGTAGAAAATTTTATCTTACTAAATTACCTCTCGTCATGTTGAGATTGCCATCGTCTCTTTCTTCCTCCTTGCATACGCTAGTTTTTGCTTGCCTTGCAAATTTGTTTGCTTATAATATGCCTATGCATAGGAAGTATATTAGACATAGATGTGTTTGCCACGTGTTTCATGATGCTCTCTTTGCGCTTCAATTCTTGTCTTTCATGTGAGTATCATTAAAATTATCAATGCCTAGTTAAAAGGCTTTAAAGAAAAGCGCTTGTTGGGAGACAACCCAATATTTTTCCTTGCTGTTATTCAATAAATAATTAATATAGATTCTGTTTAGATGTGGTTTTATGTTTTAATTAGTGTTTGTGCCAAGTAGAACCTATAGGATAACCTACGGTGATAGTTAATTTGATTCTGCTGAAAAACAGAAACTTTTGCATGCATGAGAATAATTTTAATAAATCACAGAAACGTGCTTTTGTGTTGATTCTTTCTGCAGTAGATCACTAGAAAAATTTGGCAGGACTTCATATTTTTTTAGGAGTTTTAGAGTTCCAGAAGTATTCGAAAGTTACAGATTGCTATAGACTGTTCTGTTTTTGACAGATTCTGTTTTTCGTGTGTTGTTTGCTTATTTTGATGCATCTATGGCTAGTATCGGGGGGTATGAACCATAAAGAAGTTGGAATACAGTAGGTTTAACACCAATATAAATAAATAATGAGTTCATTACAGTATCTTATGTGGTGGTTTTTCTTTCTTGCACTAACGGAGCTTATGAGATTTCCTGCTGAGTTTTGTGTTGTGAAGTTTTCAAGTTTTGGGTAAAGATTTGATGGACTATGGAATAAGGAGAGGCAAGAGCCTAAGCTTGGGGATGCCCATGGCACCCCAAGATATTCAAGTATAACCAAAAGCCTAAGCTTTGGGATGCCCCAGAAGGCATCCCCTCTTTCGTCTTCGTCTATCGGTAACTTTACTTGGAGCTATATTTTTATTCGCCACATGATATGTGTTTTGCTTGGAGCGTCTTGTATGATATGAATCTTTGGTTTTTAGATTACCACAGTCATCCGTGTTGTACACACCTTTTGGGAGAGACACCCTTGATTTGTAATTTATTAGAATACTATATGTGCTTCACTTATATCTTTTGAGCTAGATAATTTTTGCTCTAGTGCTTCACTTATATCTTTTAGAGCACGGCGGTGATTTAATTTTGTAGAAATTGTTGATCTCTCATGCTTCACTTATATTATTTTGATAGTCTTTCAGAACATCATGGTATTTGGTATGGTTATAAATTGGTCCTAGAATGATGGGCATTCAAGTTGGGTATAATAAAAACTATCATAGAAAGTGAATTGGATGCTATGATCAATTTGATGCTTGATAATTGTTTTGAGATATGAGGATGGTGATATTAGAGTCATGCTAGTGGAGTAATTATGAATTTGAGGAATACTTGTGTTGAAGTTTGTGATTCCCGTAGCATGCACGTATGGTGAACCGCTTTGTGATGAAGTTGGAGCATAATTTATTTATTGATTGTCTTCCTTATGAGTGGTGGTCGGGGACAAGCGATGGTCTTTTCCTACCAATCTATCCCCCTAGGAGCATGTGCGTAGTACTTTGTTTTCAATGACTTGTAGATTTTTGCAATAAGTATATGAGTTCTTTATGACTAATGTTGGGTCCATGGATTATACGCACTCTCACCCTTCCACCATTGCTAGTCTCTCTTGTGCCGCGCAACTTTCGCCGGTACCATAGACCCACCATATACGTTCCTCAAAACAGCCACCATACCTACCTATTATGGCATTTCCATAGCCATTCCGAGATATATGGCCATGCAACTTTCCACCGTTCCTTTTATTATGACATGCATCATCATTGTCATATTTCTCTTTGCATGATCTTGTAGTTGACATCGTATTTGTGGCAAAGCCACCTTGATAATTCTTCCATACATGTCACTCTTGATTCATTGCATATCCCGGTACACTGCCGGAGGCATTCATATAGAGTCATATTTTGTTCTAAGTATCGAGTTGTAATCTTGAGTTGTAAGTAAATAGAAGTGTGATGATCTTCATTATTAGAGCATTGTCCCAAGTGAGGAAAGGATGATGGAGACTATGATCCCCCCACAAGTCGGGATGAGACTTCAGACTTTATAAAAAAAAGGCTAAATAAAAAAAAAGAGAAAGGCCAAATAAAAAAGGGGAAAAAGAGAAAAGAAAAAAATGAGAGAAAAAGAGAGAGGGGAAAATGCTACTATCCTTTTACCACACTTGTGCTTCAAAGTAGCACCATGATCTTCATGATAGAGAGTCTCCTATGTTGTCACTTTCATATACTAGTGGGAATTTTTCATTATAGAACTTGGCTTGTATATTCCAATGATGGGCTTCCTCAAAATGCCCTAGGTCTTCGTGAGCAAGCAAGTTGGATGCACACCCACTTAGTTTCTTTTTTTGAGCTTTCATACATTTATAGCTCTAGTGCATCCGTTGCATGGCAATCCCTACTCACTCACATTGATATCTATTAATGGGCATCTCCATAGCCCATTGATACGCCTAGTTGATGTGAGACTATCTTCTCCTTTTTTTGTCTTCTCCACAACCACCATTCTATTCCACATATAGTGCTATGTCCATGGCTCACGCTCATGTATTGCGTGAAAGTTGAAAAAGTTTGAGAATACTAAAGTATGATACAATTGCTTGGCTTGTCATCGGGGTTGTGCATGATTAAATACTTTGTGTGATGAAGATAGAGCATAGCCAGACTATATGATTTTGTAGGGATAACTTTCTTTAGCCATGTTATTTTGAGAAGACATGATTGCTTTGTTGGTATGCTTGAAGTATTATTGTTTTTATGTCAATATGAACTTTTATTTTTGAATCATTTGGATATGAACATTCATGCCACAATAAAGTAAATTACATTGAGAATTATGCTAGGTAGCATTCCACATCAAAAATTCTATTTTTATCATTTACCTACTCGAGGACGAGCAGGAATTAAGCTTGGGGGTGCTTGATACGTCTCCAACGTATCTATAATTTTTTATTGTTCCGTGCTATTATATTACCTGTTTTGGATGTTTATGGGCTTTACTCTACACTTTTATATCATTTTTGGGACTAACCTATTAACCGGAGGCCCGACCCGAATTGTTGTTTTTTTCCTATTTCAGTGTTTCGAAGAAAAGGAATATCAAACGGAGTCCAAACGGGATGAAACCTTCGGGAGCGATATTTTAGGAACAAATTCAAACTAGGAGACTTGGAGTGGACGTCAAGCAGCGAACGAGGCAGCCACGAGGGTGCCCGGAGCGCCCTATGGGGGTGGGCGCGCCCCCACCCTCGTGGGCCCCTCGTGGCTCCACCGACCTACTGCTTCCTCCTATATATATCCACGTACCCCGAGAACATCCAGGAGCACCACGAAAACCTAATTCCACCGCCACAACCTTCTGTATCCACGAGATCCCATCTTGGAGCCTTCGTCGGTGCTCCGCCGGAGGGGGAATCGACCATGGAGGGCCTCTACATCATCTCCAAGGCCTCTCCGATGAGTTGTGAGTAGTTTACCACAGACCTTCGGGTCCATAGTTATTAGCTAGATGGCTTCTTCTCTCTCTTTGAATCTCAATACCAAGTTCTCCTCGATCTTCTTGGAGATCTATTCGATGTAACTCTTTTTGCGGTGTGTTTGTCGAGATCCAATGAATTGTGGGTTTATGATCAAGTTTATTTATGAGAAATATTTGAATCTCCTTTGAATTCTTTTATGTGTGATTGGTTATCTTTGCAAGTCTCTTTGAATTATCAGTTTGGTTTGGCCTACTAGATTGATCTTTCTTGCAATGGGAGAAGTGCTTAGCTTTGGGTTCAATCTTGCAGTGTCCTTTCCCAGTGACAGCAGGGGCAGCAAGGCACGTATTGTATTGTTGCCATCGAGGATAAAAAGATGGGGTTTATATCATATTGCTTGAGTTTATCCCTCTACATCATGTCATCTTTCTTAATGCGTTACTTTGTTCTTATGGACTTAATACTCTAGATGCAGGCAGTAGTCGGTCGATGTGTGGAGTATTAGTAGTATATGTAGAATCGTTTCGATCTACTTGTTTCGGACATGATGCCTATAGACATGATCATGCCTCGATAATCTCATAACTATGCACTTTTCTATCTATTGCTCGATAGTAATTTGTTCACCCACTGTGATACTTATGCTATCTTGAGAGAAGCCATTAGTGAAACCTATGGTCCCTGGGTCTATCTTTTATCATATAAGTTTTCCATCTACTTTTATTTGCATCTTTTACTTTCCAATCTATATCATAAAAATACAAAAATATTTATCTTATCTTATTATCTCTATCAGATCTCACTTTCGCAAGTTGCCGTGACGGGATTGACAACCCCTTTATCGCGTTGGTTGCGAGGTTCTTGTTTGTTTGTGTAGGTACAAGGGACTTTTGAGGAGCCTCCTACTGGATTGATACCTTGGTTCTGAAAAACTGAGGGAAATACCTACGCTACTTTGCTGCATCATCCTTTTCTCTTCAAGGGAAAACCAACGCAGTGCTCAAGAGGTAGCAAAAGTATATTCAAATACGAACCAAATGATACAATTTTTGGTGATATGCATTCACATTTTGCTTGTCAAATACAGTACATGGTCAAACGTTGACCCAAAATACGCAAAACAAAAAAATACTTCCAAGACCAATGCCGCTCCTCTCCTCTTAAACCACTGCCTCTCCTCTCTTGTTCCAATCTAAATCCAGCGCCGCTCCTCTCCTCTTCCATTTCAAAACCATCGCCCCTCCTCACCTGTTCCAATCCAAAACTAGCGCCGCTCCTCTCCTGTTCTAATCCAAAACCAGCGCTGCTCCTCTCCTATTCCATTCAAAAACCACCGCCGGCCAGTGAAGGTGTTGTGGAGAAGTAGAACGATGGAGGAGTACAACCGATACGTGAGGATCGCAGACGGCGACCCTGTGAAGCTAGCTAGGATGTTGGAGATACAGTCTTGGTTTGACAACAAGGACCAACTAGCGGCGATGGTGACATCCATGGCCAAATATCTGCAACAGAGCGAAAAGGCGGCGATACTCCCGAAGGGAGTCGCGCGGGAGTACATAGAGCTGCTCCTCTGGGCCATGGAGCAAATAGATTCACCGAATCCGATCGTGAAGGAGCGAGCAGTGGTGGGAGTATCGATCCCAGATGGAGCATCCACCAGAGATTGAAGGATTGAGCATCTATAGGGTGCGGTTTGTGAGGGTGTTGTGCCAGAGCGAGCCGGTGGAGTCTTCATCGACTGAACCCAACTGCAAGAGAAGAAAAGTAGTTGGCCCGACGACGCTTCCCCGCCATCCTCTCCCTCGCCATTCACATTGTCTCACGGGGTGGCTGTCTGCCACCGAGGAACAGGAAGAGATTGCCCCCCCCCCCAGCCCAATAGTCGGGCAGGTTGTGAATTGTCAGGAGGAGCTTAGGGTTGTCAGTATTTGCAGGTTGTGAATTGTGTTTTGTGTTGTGTATTTTGAGAGTACTTTGAGATATGAATGTCTTTCGAATTTCAGATTTGCAGTATTGAGCATATGAAGTATTTTATGAATTCTAGAGATCTATTTTTAGCACTTAAAAAATATAATTTCATAGGAGTATAAAAGTGCAGACAATGTGATTCTCGGAGAAGAAATTGCAAGTTTCAGTTTCAGATAAGAAACTGCAAGTTTCAGAGGAAGAGCATTTATATTAACACGCCCTTTTCAAACAATGATAACATCATGTTGGAAGTTTTATTCATGGTCGAAAATGGAACTACCAGCCAGTTAACATCATGCTGATCAAGATTCATGCATAGCACATCTTCATATGATGCACAGTCAAAAAGATATGCTATTTTCGAAATGCCCACACAATGTCGAGTGTGCAAAAAACAGAGAAAACAAGGGACGAAGTTTTGGCAAGTGTTGGACGTGGTGTGCGTAGATGACAATGGGGACCCACATGTCAATAATGGCAGAGGCAAAAAGTTCAGAAATATTTTCCCTGCATCAGGTGGAATCGAACCCAGGCGGAACAGCGGTCGTGTAGTGTCACTTGGACACTGGCTAGTTCACTAGTTTCGGTAGAAATAAGGCACTACTTCATGCGATTTGTTCTCGTCATGCACCTTTGAGCGCTCGCCGCGGTGCTGCTGTCTACCGTTGTGAACATGCTGAACAAACGAGAGGAATCTGGAGAGGATTGTACGTGGAGAGGCGGACAGTCGGGACCCACCAGGTATATGGCCGTACGCAAGCAAGTGCCTCACTAAAAATACTTCCTCCTAATGCTATACTGACGTTGGGGCACACAGGTTTGTAAACATAGTTACATTTTTTAGGAGGTTCAACGTAGTTACTAAAGGAGATAAATTTACAACAAAGTCGGGGAGCTGGCAAATATCATTTATTATCAGTGGGCCAGCAAGTATCAGCTGGGTTGTGGGCTGCCCCGTCTAGGCTTTCTTTTTTAACATGCGCAGCCCATGACATGCCAGTTTGTATTTTCTTGAGGGTCGTCATGTATCGACCGGCCCATGGACCTCTCATCCGAGGTTTTATTTTTCCTGAAACATCGGCAACCCAACTTATGTATTTTTTTGAAGAAAAAGCAAAGGTCTATTCTATTTTTCTACATAAGAATAGGAACGCCAGGTCCAACTTATGTTTCCCTTCTATTCTTACATCGCTAGCCGTTAGATTTACATCCAACGACCGGCATCCATCTTCAATATCTCGTCTTCTTCCTCCAGAGCCGCTGGAACCACCTGCTCCCGCCTCCTGCTGCTAGCAGCTCTGTTTAGCACGCTTCGCTGTGAAGCGCTACCCCACCGCCGGCCAGGCCATCCCTCCACACCTCCTGTTCTTCTCCACCGACTACTGAACCACACTGCACCAGAACCAGTTGACCCTCATACACCTCTCTGTCTGCGACTCCACTCCCGCGTCTTCCCATCTCTAGCTCGTTGATGTCTGGGGCCTCGCCCTCGTCCATCACCTTGGATGCGCTCGGCGTGGCGTGGTAAACACACAAAAAATTAATACTCCCACTACTAGCTGGGATCCACCATAGTGGGAGGCTGACTTGTGGGCCTACTAAGTTGACGGGGACGGAGGGCTTTGTCAACTTATTCAATATGAATGATTGTAGCTCCAGTGACCGTACGATGTCCATCCAATGGTCATAACCTCTAGTCTTCTTGCTCCAACCGTCCAAACCAGCGTCGGTCGTGCCGCTTCCTCCTGCCTCCCGTGGCCGGTTGTGCTGCTGCGGAGGCCTCACCGCCCCCTACCACTCCCATCGCTGGCCAGGCCCTGCAACGACGGTAGCTTCACACCACAGCCGAACCAGTGAACCCTCATACTTCTCTCCATGTGGGCATGCACTGCCGCATCTTCCCCTTCCTAGGCCTCGCCGTCATCCACCGCCTTGGTGCTCTCGGCGCGGCGTAGTCAATGTGGTCAAGGAACGACTTCCATCGAAAGAGTACTTTACGTGGAGAGGCTGACAGCTGGGTCCACGGCCGTAGCAAGGAAGTGCCTCCTTATTACGCGAAAAATAATGATTCCTCCACCTGACAGCAGGGATCCACCAGACGGGCCATCGTATTTCGCGAAAAAAACGTTTCCCCCTGACTGATGGGACCCACCAGCCACATCTTCACACGCAAGGAAGTGCCTGACAGTCGGGACCCACCTGGTCGAAGCATACGCAGCATTGTCATTCTGGTCGCGAACGTGTACGTACATACTAGTCGATCGGTCTGTCTGCAGGCTGCAGCGATGAACGAGGTACGTACAGGTACAGGTACGTACAACCAGGCTGCAAGAAAGTAAATACGGCCACGTACGTACATACGGGGCGGGTCCCAAACGCCTACTCGTGCATATGTACGGCCAGGGCTCGTGTACATGGAGAGGCAGCGGCGGCTTCCTGTTCATCGGGAGCCAACCGGCTGGGTCAGAACGGAGAAAATGCGTCGCCGTGTTCATCGGGAGGCAACAGGCTTGGACGGAACAGCCGATCGAAATGAGGCCTGGCATACCGCAGAACGGAGGAAACGGCCTTGTGTACGACCGCCTAGGGTCAAAACGGGATCCTATTCATCGGAGGGGTCTGGCGTATGATACGTCTCCAGCGTATCTACTTTTCCAAACACTTTTGCCCTTGTTTTGGACTCTAACTTGCATAATTTGAATGAAACTAACTCGGACTGACGCTGTTTTCAGCAGAACTACCATGATGTTGTTTTATGCATAGAAAAGAAAAGTTCTCGGAATGTCTTGGAAATCCATGGAGGCACTTTTTGGAACTAATAAGAATTTTTGGCGAAAGAATTAATGCCAGGGGCCCCAGGGCCTGTCCACGAGACAGGGGGCGCGCCCCCCTGTAGGGCACGGCCTCCTATCTCGTGGGCCCCCTGGACCTCCACCAACCTCAACTCCAACTCCATATATTCCACTGAGAAAAAAATCAGAGAGAAAGTTTCATCGTGTTTTACGACACGGAGACGCCGCCAAGCCCTAATCTCTCTCGGGAGGGTTGATCTGGAGTCCGTTCGGGGCTCTAGAGAGGGGGATTCGTCGCCGTCGTCATCATCAACCATTCTCCATCACCAATTTCATGATGCTCACCGCCGTGCGTGAGTAATTCCATCGTAGGCTTGCTGGACGGTGATGGGTTGGATGAGATTTAACATGTAATTAAGTTAGTTTGGTTAGGGTTTGATCCCTAGTATCCACTATGTTCTGAGATTGATGTTGCTATGACTTTGCTATGCTTAATGCTTGTCACTAGGGCCCGAGTGCCATGATTTCAGATCTGAACCTATTATGTTTTCATGAATATATGTGTGTTCTTGATCCTATCTTGCAAGTCTATAGTCACCTATTATGTGTTATGATCCGACAACCCCGAAGTGACAATAATCGGGATACTTCTCGGTGATGACCGTAGTTTGAGGAGTTCATGTATTCATTATGTGCTAATGCTTTGTTCCGGTTCTTTATTAAAAGGAGGCTTTAATATCCCATAGTTTCCATAAGGACCCCGCTACAATGGGAGGGTAGGACAAAAGATGTCATGCAAGTTTTTTTCCATAAGCATGTATGACTATTTACGGAATACATGCCTACATTACATTGATGAACTGGAGCTAGTTCTATATCACCCTATGTTATAACTATTGCATGAGAAATCGCATCCGGCATAATTATCCATCATTGATCCATTGCCTACGAGCTTTTCATATATTGTTCTTCGCTTATTTACTTTTCCGTTGCTACTGTTACAACTACTACAAAAACCCAAAAATATTTATCTTTACTCTTGCTACCGTTACCTTTACTATCATACCACTTTTGCTACTAAACACTTTGCTGCAGATACTAAGTTATCCAGGTGTGGTTGAATTGACAACTCAACTACTAATGCTCAAGAATATTCTTTGGCTCCTCTTGTGTCGAATCAATAAATTTGGGTTGAATACTTTACCCTCGAAAGCTGTTGCGATCCCCGACACTTGTGGGTTATCAAGACTAATTTCTGGCGCCATTGCCGGGGAGCATAGCTCTATTCTGTGAGTCACTTGGGATTTATATCTGTTGATCACTATGAAGAACTTGAAAGATGCTAAAATCAAGATTTTTCCCTCAACTACGAGGGGAGGTAAGGAACTGCCATCTAGCTTTGCACTAGATTCTCCTTCCGTTATTAGTAGGCTTGCGACACCTAAACCTACTACTGCTATGAATTCTGATATGTCGCATGTTATTGATGATGCCACTTCTGCTATGCATGATGAAACTACTTCTGTGTGTGATACTACTTTGCCATTAGGTGAATTTCTAGATGAACAACTTGCTAGAGTTAGGGGGAATGAAATTGAAGAACCTATTATTGATGATAGTGATGATGAAGGTTCCCCCAATGATTATGTATTACATGTTGTTCCTAAGGGTTATGTTATGAATGAAGCAGCTGCTATGGAAATCCTTGCTTGCAATGATAGAAATGATCTTAAGAAATTATTAGCTAAATGGAAGCAGCAGTCTCTTAATGCTAGAATGAAATCTTATCCTGCTTTTGCTACTTCACCTATCTGTGTTACTGATAAGGATTATGAATTCTCTGTTGATCCTGATATTATTACTTTAGTTGAATCTGATCCTTTTTATGGCCTTGAATCTGAAACTGTTGTGGCACATCTTATCAAGTTGAATGATATAGCCACCCTGTTTACTAATGATGAGAAGTCTCGCTATTTATATATCCTTAAGATATTTCCGTTCTCATTAAAGGGTGATGCTAAGACTTGGTATAATTCTCTTGCTCCTGGTTGTGTGCGTAGTCCCCAGGATATGATTTATTACTTCTCCGCTAAATATTTCCCTGCTCATAAGAAACAAGATGCCTTGCGGGAAATATATAATTTTGTGCAAATCAAAGAAGAGAGTCTCCCATAAGCTTGGGGGAGACTTCTCCGGTTGCTTAATGCTTTGCCTGATCATCCTCTTAAGAAAAATGAAATACTTAATATCTTTTATAAAGGACTAACCGATGCTTACAAGGACTACTTGGATAGTTGTGCTGGTTGAGTTTTCAGGGAAAGAACAGTAGACGAAGCTGAAATACTATTGAATAATATGTTGACTAATGAAAATAATTGGACTCTTCCTGAGCCAGTTCCTGAAGTAATTCCTGAACCAATTGAGCCAACTCCTGAGCCTATTCCTAAACCCACTCCGAAGAAGAGAGGTGTTTTATTTCTCAGTCCTGAAGATATGCAAGAGGCAAAGAAATCAATGAAAGAAAAAGGTATTAAAGCTGAAGATGTTAAGAATTTACTACCTATTGAAGAAATACATGGTCTTAATATACCGCTTGAAGAACCACATTGTCTTGATAAACCGACACAGGTAGTAAAGGTAAATTCTCTCTATAGATATGATAAAGTTGAAATACCCTCTACTAAATTTCATAGCCCATGCTTATATGAATTTGATGATTTCATGGCTAGACAAGAAAGTTTTAATGCTTATGTTGGTAGAGAGCTAAAGAATAATGCTTTCGAGATAGGACGCGTAGGCGATAATATAGCTAGAGTTAAAGATGAACTTCACCGCGTTAGCAAATATGCTTCTATGGTTGCTACTCAAGCTGAGCAAGTACTTAAAGCTCAAAATGATTTGCTTGATGAATTAAATAATAAAAATGACTTTGCTGTTAGAGTGGCTACTAGAACTGGTAGAATGACTCAGGAACCTTTGTATCCTGAAGGACACCCTAAGAGAATCGAGCAAGATTCTCAGAGAAATAATTTAGAGGCACCTAGTTCTTCTAAAAAGAAGAAAAAGAAAGACGATAGAACTTTGCATGCTTCTAGTGAACCTACTGTAGACACACCTGAGAATCCCAATGATATTTCTATTTCTGATGCTGAAACTCAATCAGGTGATGAACATGAACCTAGTGATAATGTTAATGATAATGTTCATGTTGATGCTCAACCTAGCAAAAACAATGATGTAGAGATTGAACCTGTTGTTGATCTTGATAACCCAGAATCAAAGAATCAACGTTATGATAAGAGAGATTTTGTTGCTAGGAAGCACGGTAAAGAAAGAGAACCATGGGTTCAGAAACCCATGCCCTTTCCTCCTAAACCATCCAAGACAAAGGATGATGAGGATTTTGAGTGCTTTGCTGAAATGATTAGACCTATTTTCTTACGTATGCGCTTAACTGATATGCTCAAAGTAAATCCTTATGCTAAGTATATGAAGGATATCATCACAAATAAAAGAAAGATACCGGAAGCTGAAATTTCCACCATGCTTGCTAATTACACTTTTAGGGGTGGAATACCAAAGAAACTTGGAGATCCGGGTGTACCAACTATACCATGCTCTATTAAAAGAAACTATGTTAGAATTGCTTTATGTGATCTTGGAGCCGGTGTTAGTGTTATGTCTCTCTCTTTATATCGTAGAGTTGAATTGAATAAGTTGACATCTACTGAAATATCTTTGCAAATGGCTGATAAATCAACTGCTATACCTGTCGGTATTTGTGAGGATGTGCCTGTTGTGGTTGCAAATGTCACTATCTTAACGGACTTTGTTATTCTTGATATTCCCGAGGACGATAGTATGTCTATTATCCTTGGTAGACCTTTTCTTAATACTGCAGGGGCTGTTATTGATTGCAACAAAGGCAATGTCACTTTTCATGTTAATGGTAATGAGCATACAGTACACTTTCCGAGGAAACAATCTCAAGTTCATAGTATCAATTCTATTGAAAAAGTTCCAACTATCATTTTTGGAGGTTTTGAATTTCCTCTCCCTACTGTCAAGAAAAAGTATGATATTCTTATTGTTGGGGATTTTCATATCCCTGTTGAGGTAACTTAGTGTCAATCGAAATTTCTCCGGTTCCGTTTTATTCGGAATGAGTTTGTTAACAAGACTTGATCAACCTTGTTAGTGGGTTCATTTTGATGATCATGAGATGGATGAAACTAGAAGGCACAACCTTCTGTACCCTTTTTTTTACTTTCTGTTATTTAGAATAAATAAAGCAAAAATAGTATTATCTGTCCTTTTCTGAATTATCTGTATATTAAAAAATAGTCCGAAAATAAAAGTGCTCCAAATGCCCTGCAAATTTAGTATGATTTTTTCTGGAATATTTGAGGATTTTAGGCACTGAAAACACTGCATGAGGGGCAAGCACCAGGCCACGAGAGAGGAGGGCGCGCCCCCCTGTCTCGTGGGCCTCTGGTGGCCCACCTCCACTTATTCCAGCACCCACACACTTCATCTTCTACCCAAAAAAATCTCCATCCAGCTCAAGCACGAGTTCTAGCTTGTTTTGCTGCAATTTTCGATCTCTTAGCTCAAAGCTCCATTCACAAAACTGCTTTGGGAGATTGTTGCTTGGAATGTGACTCCTTCATTGGTCCAATTAGTTTTTGTTCTAGTGCTTTATTCATTGCAAATTTTGCTGCATCGGTGACCATGTTCTTGAGCTTGCATGTTAAATTTTTGAGGTCCCAAGCATTCCAATGCATGATATAGGCTCTAGGCACTTGTAGGAGTAGTTGCTATCAATCTTGTTTAGTTTTATTCACTTTTATTTTGAAGTTATTAAAATTTCAGAAATTTTCAGAAAAAGAAATATGCTTAGAAGAATGTACCAAGGTGGTTCTTCGGCAAAGAAAGGCCCAAGGATTGCTATACGTGAGCAAGATGTTAAATTGCCGAGGGACGCAAATGTACGGGCTTGTGAGTGGCCATCCGATGATTTTATGGTCGAAGCAGGCTTCAAGGAGGAATTTGACGCGTATGTGCGTAATGCCGACCTGGAGGACTTCTTACAAGATAAGTGTCCTCAATATTATCAATTGACTGATTCCTTTGTGGGGAGGTTTTAATATATCTCTACGCGTAATTCTCCTAGTGTCATGTTTGATATTTATGATACATCTTATACCATGGATTTAGAGGATTTCACAACTGCTTGCAAACTCCCGCAGTGGGGGTAATATTAATGATCCTCACAAATCTGAATTTAGAGATTTTCTTGCTAGTATCACTATGGGAGAATCTAGGGACATAACACAAGCTACCATAGGGAGCATTCATTTTCCTGCTATACATGATTTTGCTCTTTTCATTGGTAGATGCATTAACGGTAAGCACGAAGCATGTCACATGTGTGTCCCCGATCTTTGTGTCCTCAAGAGTGTTGTGTCAGGTTATAAAGGTTATAACTTGGGGGCAATGGTTGCACGTAGGTTGCGGAATAATAGTAGAAGGGGTGATTTCTTTGGAGGAATTTATGCAACCCGTGTGGCTAATTTTCTTAATATAGCTCCACGAGAGGGGGATATGATTTTACCTCCTATTTATTTGGATAAAGAAGCTATGTTTGATCATCATTTTCTTGAGAGGAATGAACAATTCCTCCATTATCGACTAATCTATGACAGGCGCAATGTCGTCCCTGTTACTCTTCCCGCCCCCTACCTTTTTGATTATCAGATAGAGGAAGATATGTTGTCACCAAGGAGGAAGCAATTGAATATGAGAGGGGAATGGAGGCAGCTCGCCAACACGTTGCTGCTCAGAAGGCGGTCGCCTCTGCATCTCAGTACGACCCCAGTTTCTCTTATGGATATCAGTCAAGCGATCATTGGTATTATACCAACTTAGGCCAAAAGCCTAAGCTTGGGGGAGTACATATTTCTCACTGACTTTACATTCATGTTCACACACTAGCCGTCGGTGCTCATACTCTTTCATTGTATTATCCATGCTAGTTTAAATTTCTTTTTCTAGTTTTATTCTTGTGTGTTTGATCAACCTTGAGAAAAACCAAAAAAATAGTTAGTTTAATTTCCATGCTTGTGGTAGAAATTAAAATGAAAACCCAAAAAGATTTCTTGTTCTTTTTTTTACTTGTTGGGAGCTTTCCCGTGTAAATAGTTTTATTTTCTTTTCTTTCTTTTGGGGGTCGAGAAGACCATATTGAAATTGCTTAGTGGCTCTTATATGCATGATTGTTTATTTAATTTAGAGCCCATATTACTTGTCTTCTCTCTTGAGTTGAATGCTTGCAGATTCCAGCTTAGTCCAATGCACGTGCACTCTTATTATTATTATACACATCGTTCGGTCGTGCAAGTGAAAGGCAATAATGACGATATATGATGGACTTATTGGGATGGGAAAAGCTGGTATGAACTCGACCTCTCTTGTTTTTGTAAATATGATGAGTTCATCGTTCCTGAGTCAGCTATTATGAAGTAAACATATTTGTAATTACATTTAGAGATTATAGTTACTTGTGCCATGCTTGATTAGCTATGAGTTATAATGGTTTACCTTACGTGCCAACATGCTATTAGAATGATTATGATGTGATATGATGGGATGGTATCCTCCTTTGAATGAATTAAGTGACTCGACTTGGCACATGTTCACGCATGTAGTTGAATCAAATCAACATAGCCTTCACGATATTTATGTTCATGGTGGATTATATCCTACTCATGCTTGTACTCGGTGTGAATTAATTTTAATGCATGTTCACGACTGTTGTCGCTCTCTCAGTTGGTCGCTTCCCAGTCTTTTGCTAGCCTTCACCTGTACTAAGCGGGAATACTGCTTTTGCATCTAAACTCCTTAAACCCCAAAGTTGTTCCATATGAGTCCACTATACCTACCTATATGCGGTATTTACATGCCGTTCCAAGTAAATTTGTATGTGCCAAACTCCAAACCTTCAAATGAAATTCTGTTTTATATGCTCGAGCAGCTCATGTTTCAACTAGGGCTGCCTATATCTTCCATGCTAGGTGGGTTATTCTCAAGAGGAGTGGACTCCACTCCTCATTCACGAGAAAGGGCCGGTAACCGGGATGCCTAGTCCCATGATCCAAAAAGATCAAAGCAAATCAAAATAATTAAACAAAACTCCCCCGGGGCTGTTGTATGTTGGAGGCACTCGTTATTTCGAGCAAGCCATGGATTGATGCTTGTTGGTGGTTGGGGGAGTATAAACCTTTACCATTCTGTTTGGGAACTGCCTATAATGCATGTAGTATGGAAGATACAGCCATCTCATAGTTGTTGTGTTGACAGCGAAAGTATGCCGCTCAAAATGTTATTCAATCTCTATTTTAAAATCGAGCTCTGGCACCTCTACAAATCCCTGCTTCCCTCTGCGAAGGGCCTATCTATTTACTTTTATGTTGAGTCATCACCCTTCGTATTAAAAGCACTCACTGGAGAGCACACTGTCATTTGCATTCATTATTATTGGTTTATATTGGGTATGACTTGACTGGATCTCTTTTACCATGAATTACAATGTTTAGTCAGTCCTTGATCTTTAAAGGTGCTCTGCATTTATGTTTTGTGGTCTCAGAAAGGGCTAGCAAGATACCATTTTGTTATATCATGTTATGATTATTTTGAGAAAGTGTTGTCATCCGAGTTTTATTATTATGGCTCGCTAGCTGATTATGCTATTGATATGAGTAATTGTGAGACCTAAGTGTTATTGTGAGTATGGTTAGTTCATAATATTTGCTGAAACTTGAATGCTGGCTTTTCATGTTTATAACAATAAGAGCAAACAAAGTTTGTAAAAGTTTTTCTTTATCACTTTCAGTTTATCAACTGAATTTCTTGAGGACAAGCAAAGGTTTAAGCTTGGGGGAGTTGATACGTCTCCAACGTATCTACTTTTCCAAACACTTTTGCCCTTGTTTTGGACTCTAGCTTGCATGATTTGAATGAAACTAACCTGGACTGACGCTGTTTTCAATAGAACTACCATGATGTTGTTTTATGTGTAGAAAAGAAAAGTTCTCGGAATGTCCTAGAAATCCACGAAGGCACTTTTTGGAATTAATAAGAATTTTTGGTGAAAGAATTAATGCCAGGGGGGCCAGGGCCTGTCCACGAGACAGGAGGCGCCCCCCTGTAGGGCGCGGCCACCTATCTCGTGGGCCCCCTGGACCTCCACCGACCTCAACTCCAACTCCATATATTCCGTTTCACGGAGAAAAAAATCAGAGAGAAAGTTTCATCGCGTTTTACGACACGGAGCCGCCGCCAAGCCCTAATCTCTCTCGGGAGGGCTGATCTGGAGTCCGTTCGGGGCTCCAGAGAGGGGGATTCGTCGCCGTCGTCATCATCAACCATCCTCCATCACCAATTTCATGATGCTCACCGCCGTGCGTGAGTAATTCCATCGTAGGCTTGCTGGACGGTGATGGGTTGGATGAGATTTACCATGTAATTAAGTTAGTTTGGTTAGGGTTTGATCCCTAGTATCCACTATGTTCTGACATTGATGTTGCTATGACTTTTCTATGCTTAATGCTTGTCACTAGGGCCCGAGTGCCATGATTTCAGATCTGAACCTATTATGTTTTCATGAATATATGTGTGTTCTTGATCCTATCTTGCAAGTCTATAGTCACCTATTATGTGTTATGATCCGACAACCCCGAAGTGACAATAATCGGGATACTTCTCGGTGATGACCGTAGTTTGAGGAGTTCATGTATTCACTATGTGCTAATGCTTTGTTCCGGTTCTCTATTAAAAGAAGGCCTTAATATCCCTTAGTTTCCGTAAGGACCCCGCTGCAACGGGAGGGTAGGACAAAAAATGTCATGCAAGTTCTTTTCCATAAGCATGTATGACTATTTACAGAATACATGCCTACATTACATTAATGAGCTGGAGCTAGTTCTATATCACCCTATCTTATAACTATTGCATGAGGAATCGCATCCGGCATAATTATCCATCACTGATCCATTGCCTACGAGCTTTTCATATATTGTTCTTCGCTTATTTACTTTTCCGTTGCTACTGTTACAACTACAAAAACCCAAAAATATTTATCTTTACTTTTGCTACCGTTACCTTTACTATCATACCACTTTTACTACTAAACACTTTGCTGCAGATACTAAGTTATCCAGGTGTGGTTGAATTGACAACTCGACTGCTAATACTCAAGAATATTCTTTGGCTCCCCTTGTGTCGAATCAATAAATTTGGGTTGAATACTTTACCCTCGAAAGTTGTTGCAATCCCCTACACTTGTGGGTTATCAGCATACCACAAAACAGAGGAAACGGACTTGTGTTCGAGTGCCTATGGTCGAAACGGGGTCCTGTTGATCGGGAGGGGAGTGGCGTACCGCAAAACAGAGGAAACGGACTTGTGTTAGCGTTGGTCGAAACGGGGGTCCTGCTCATCGGGAGGGGTGTGGCGTACGATAAAACGGGACTCCACGAGCTACTATTCATCTCCACCGTCGACCTCCTCCAGCCTCCACCTGCGGCTGTTCGTCCACGGGCTCCTATTCATCCAGCCTCCACCGCTCCTCCACCGGCTACTGTTCAACTAGTCCTCTCCACGGGGTCCTGTTAAACCACCCCTCCATGGGCTACTGTTCATCCAACCCTCCACCGGCTACTGTTTAACCAGCCCTCCATAGGGTCATCCTGTTCATCCAGCACCAACCGGCTCGATCAGGGTCCTGTTCATCCAGCGGCAGCGGCCTCTACACCCCCACGAGGTCCTATTCACCAACCCCCACCGCGAACTGTTCATCCAACCCCCACCGCGAACTGTTCATCCAACCCCCAACAATGCTCACTGTTCATCAAGAAGCAGCATGTTCAATCGGCTTCAGTTAGCAGCAGTAGCAAAGGAATCGCTCGATCGGGTTCAGTTAACAGCATGGGATCAATCGGGGTTCAGTAACGTAGATAGTGCAATCGCTCGAGTTCAGTAGGTGAAGGCCTCGCTCGGGTTCAGTTAGAGCCCAATGCCTCACACCCACGTGCGTACGTGTACGAGAGAAACACGCATCGCTTGGCCCCCGACCACCCACCGTAACCGGGAACTCCCTGATATTTTCCTCACTCTCGCTTCTACAACGGTTTATTCCGTCATGGACGGCCCAAAGAATGTCATGCAGCTGCGTCTCCGGCCCGCCTAGGATGAAAAGCCCATTTGATGTCATGATTTTTTTGTCATAGAAGTATGATCCCACCACATCTATGATGATACCGGGCTTTATCACAATTATCGTCATAGAAGTGTCATAAGCATGACAGAAAAAAAATCGTTCGGCCCAAAATGTCACTGATGTGTCTTTTTTTTGTAGTGGACGGTCCTTTCTTGCTCTGATGCCTCAATGAATCTGAAGTTGAGAACATTGCCAATGCCTTAATTAAGCATTATCTATTTTTTGTAGTAAGAACCAATATGCAAAACCATTGAAATAAATCTGAGAAACAGTTTACACGAAAAATACTCAATTTTCATAACAAGGTTGAGCTATAAAGGGAGGAAATCTCTACCAGCTCACCCTAGAATGGGATCAAACTTGACATATCACTTCCGATGGTAATCACAAAACCTACAAAACAAGAAGGAAACAGATTAAATCCTCACACCACAAACTACAAAATTGAACCAACAAGAATTTTTGTGACCCATCACCACCCATCGAGATAGAACTTATGGACTACCCTCACTGGTTACTTTATTGAGAAATTCAAGAACTTCTTGAAAGCAGTAGCTATCGTTGGTGTCACTAGAGTTGCTTCCCATTGTTGCAAAGTTGGCTTGCTATTGCATCCGGAAATCATGTCAATATGGAGGACAAAAGGGAATGTATGCAAAAATATGTTCATTAGTCTTAAAAAGAACATGATCCTTTTATTCTATCATTTACATTCTTTACTATAGGATTTGAACTATTTTTAGCCTCTCAGAAATATCTGTGAGTAGTGGGCACATGAAGAAACAACAATATCATTAGTCATAGTCTGCACAAAGATAGTTGTAAAAGCAAATATATAGTGTCGAGCCTAATGGCTTGGATGATTTCAGGCTAGAGAGAAGTGGCTAGATTTTTAAAAAAAGTTGATGTTCCAAACTGAGGGAGTCCTAGACTAGGGGGTGTCCGGATAACCGAACTATCATCATTGGCCGGACTCCAAGACTATGAAGATACAAGATTGAAGACTTCATCCCGTGTCCGATGGGACTTTCCTTGGCGTGGAAGGAAAGCTTGGCAATACGGATATGTAGATCTCCTGCAATTGTAACCGACTCTGTGTAACCCTAGCCCTCTCCGGTGTCTATATAAACCGGAGGGTCTTAGTCCATAGGACGAACAACAATCATACCATAGGCTAGCTTCTAGGGTTTAGCCTCCTTGATCTCGTGGTAGATCCACTCTTGTACTACCCATATCATCAATATCAATCAAGCAGGAGTAGGGTTTACCTCCATCGAGAGGGCCCGAACCTGGGTAAAAACATCGTGTCCCTTGTCTCTTGTTACCATCCGCCTAGACGCACAGTTCGGGACCCCCTACCCGAGATCCGCCGGTTTTGACACCGACATTGGTGCTTTCATTGAGAGTTCCCCTGTGTCGTTGCGATCAGGAAGGATGCCTCTTCCCGTCTTCAAAGACGGTACCATTGCCAAAGGAGCTTTGGCCACCGGCCAAACTATCCGGCTAGGTGGTTTTCTTATGACCTCCTGTTCGGCCGCTGCTCCGACAATGACCTCTCGGGTCATCAAAAGCGATCTTCAGGTCAACTTGGAACTCACTGAGCAGCTAGATCCGGTGGAGCTCTCCTCTGTAAACGAGCTCTTGGATCGCATCGCCGCCCTGGGAGTCGCTATAGACTACGATCAGATTGGGCTTAAAACCGATCAGAGAGAGATCAACTCTCCCCATGCTACCCACCACGTTGTTGTGGTAGAGGAACAGTGCGGCGACTCTTCTTCTATATTAAAGACCAGTTATGTCCGGATCCCTGATCCCTCCATGCCGGATTCCCGCGGAGGGACAGACGTCAATCAAGTACTGAACCTAAAGTCAGGCAGCGAACCGGATTCGTTGGACAACATCCAGCAATCTAAGCTTTCAAATTCGGAAACTTTTCAGCCTTTGAGCCTCAGATTGGGCGGGGTTCCGACTTTAATTCCACTCGCCCACCCGAACACAAACGATCTATCTCAAATCCGGCAAGAGCCCGCTGAAACAGTGCATCATTACTGGGCCAGATTCCTCATGGTTATGGACAGGATAAAGGACTGCCGTGAGGAAAGCGCAATCTCAATTTTCTGCAACAATTGCACGGACAAGGGAATCATGAACGCCATAAGTCGTCGTGAAATTACACGCTTCGCCGACCTGGCGTCTATAGTAGAAAGTACTGTGCGATGGAGAGTGCCTGGAAAACCGAAACCAAGTTTTGGGACAATCCGGCTCCGAACACAACCCTAGTCCGAAATAAAAGGGTGCATCATGCTCAGGCACCTGGGACAAAAAGCAAAAAGCAAAAAAAACCTAAAGGGCACGGAACCGTACTGGAGGGATGGCTCAGCGGACCCTGTAAAATCCATAGTACAGAGGGCGCCACTCCAACACATAGCCTTCGAGCATGTTGGATACTACGGCAGGTGGCCAAAAGTGGCGAAGAGCTTCTAGCCCAGAGAACCAGCCCAACAGTACCAGTACGGTATTAACAGTCTTCGAGACTTTTGCATCAAATAATATGCAGAAACGAACACTCCGCAGCCTTGCCGAAGTCTACCAAGTAGCAACAATAAATCCATGGAGTGACACGGCTATCACCTTCAACGCCAGCGACGAACCTAAATT
The DNA here is from genome assembly GCF_002162155.2 of Triticum dicoccoides. Taxonomy (NCBI): domain Eukaryota; kingdom Viridiplantae; phylum Streptophyta; class Magnoliopsida; order Poales; family Poaceae; genus Triticum; species Triticum dicoccoides. The sequence goes on along the minus strand of NC_041389.1, from coordinate 80,141,771 downwards.
CCGAACAGCCCGAGCACCAGCCGCATTGGTCCTCAATCCAATAGTGGACGACTTTTGTCTTACCAAGGTACTCATGGATGGCGGCAGCGGATTAAACCTCATCTACGAGGAAACCCTTCGAAAAATGGAAATAGACTGGAGTCGCATTGAGCGAAGCAGCACAACCTTTAGAGGAATAATCTCTAGTCGGGAAGCACGCTGCACAGGAAAAAATACACTGGATGTGGTGTTCGGCTCGCCGGACAATTACAGGTCCGAAGAGGTCACGTTCCAAGTGGCCCCGTTCAACAGCGGATATCACGCTTTATTAGGGCGAGAGGCATTCACAATTTTTCAAGCTATACCCCATTACGGGTACATGAAGCTTAAAATGCCCGGGCCCAATGGAATCATCACTCTTGCCAGTGATCCGGACATAGCACTCCGCGCCGAAAATAAGACAGCCGCACTAGCCCTAGAGGCATTATCCGAAGCCCTAGCGGCAGAGGAACTCACTGCGTTGCACTCCACGGTGAACAGGGACGATGTGATACTCGATAAGAGATCCAAGTCCACCTCTTTTAAACCAGCAGACGAAATAGTCAAATTCCAAGTCCATCCAACGGACCCCACAAAGACGGCCTCCATTGGGGCACAATTAAACCCTGATGTAGACGCCGCACTATGAAAATTCCTTTGGGAAAATTGGGACATCTTTGCCTGGCACCCTTCAGATATGCCAGGAATCCCACGCAGGTTGGCAGAACACAGCCTAAACATCCTAAAAGGATTCAAGCCAGTCAAACAGGCTCTCCGGCGATTTTCCAAACCCAAAAGACAGGCAATGGGAGAGGAGCTAGCCAAACTATTAGAAGCCGGATTCATCAGAGACATAAAACATCCGGACTGGCTAGCAAACCTGGTAATGGTACCAAAAAAGGACAAATCCTGGCGCCTGTGTGTCCATTTTAAAGACCTTAACAAGGCTTGTCCAAAGGATCCTTTCCCCCTTCCCCGCATCGATCAAATCATCGATGCTACCGCAGGGCACGATTCATTGTGCTTCCTCAACGCATACTTCGGGTACCATCAAATCAAGATGGCGGAGACAGATCAAGCCACAACGGCATTCATTACTCCATACGGACCATTCTGCTTCAACACAATGCCCTTCGAGCTCAAAAACGCCGGCGCAACATACCAACGCATGATTCAGACATGTCTGGCAACCCAGATCGGCAAAACAGTGGAGGCATACGTAGACGATGTGGTCGTCAAGACCAAACACGTCGAAACTCTAGTAGACGATTTGAGGCTCACATTCGACAACCTCCGAGCATATGACATTAAGCTCAACCCGGAAAAAAGCATTTTCGGCGTACCAGCCGGAAAGCTCTTGGGCTTCATTGTATCCGGTAGAGGAATTGAAGCAAACCCAGCCAAGATCCAAGCTTTGTCACAGTTGGATATCCCAAAATACCTCAAAGAAATATAAAAACTGACTGGATGCATGGCGGCTCTAAGCTGCTTCATCTCCCGCTTGGGAGAAAAGGCATTGCCCCTTTATCGCCTCCTCCGGCGCACCGAACACTTCGAATGGACGGATGCTGCCACGGCCGGACTCGAAGAAATAAAGGCCGCATTGGCAACAAATCCGGTCCTGGCCGCGCCCAACTTGGACGAACCAATGTTATTATATATCGCGGCAACACATCAAGTTGTAAGCGCGGTGCTCGTCGTCGAACGAGAAACAGAAGGACACAAATTCCCTCTTCAAAAACCAGTGTACTACGTATCCACTGTCTTAACTCCATGCAAGTCCTGGTATCCACATTATCAAAAGATAGCGTACGCGGTGTTCATGGCATCCCGGAAGCTGCGACACTACTTTCAAGAGTGTTCGATAATAGTGGCCTCCGAAGTGCCTCTCAACGACATCATAAACAACCGTGACGCAACGGGCAGGATTGCAAAATGGGCCATTGAGCTCCTACCATTCGATATAACCTACAAACCATGGCGAGCTATAAAGTCGCAAGTTTTTGCCGACTTCATCGCTGAATGGACCGAAGCCGAACTCCCTAAAGAGTACGGCGCATACTCCAAGTGGATCATGCATTTCGACGGCTCCAAAATGTTGTCCGGCTTGGGGGCTGGCATCGTCTTGATGTCCCCAACCGGAGACACAGTCCAATACGTACTTCAGATAATGTACACGGACTCCAACAATGCAGCCAAATACGAGGCCCTTCTACATGGTCTCCGGATGGCAATCTCCATGGGCATTCAACGCCTAGAGGTCCGCGGGGATTCAAACCTCGCAATATCCCAAGTAAATGGAGACTTTGACGCCAAGGATCCGAAAATGGCAGCCTACCGTAACATCGTCTTAAAAATGTCAGCTCGGTTCGAAGGACTCGAATTCCACCATGTAGCCCGGGATAATAACCAGGCGGCCGACGTGTTGGCACGCATCGGCGCAAAGCGCGACGCCGTTCCTCCAAACATCTTCCTGGAGCGGCTTTTTAAGCCATCCGTATTATGGGAAGAGGAGTCCGGAAACAACAACCCGGAACCAACTGCACCGACCAACACTGAACATTCTAACACAATCGGTGGCTCAGCCAACGAAATAACACCTTCACCCCACGAAATAATGCCAGTCATTGCCCCGTGGACGGAACCATTCCTAGCCTACTTAATTAGGCAGGAACTTCCCGAAGACCAAAATGAGGCCCGCTGCATAGTACGGTGATCTAAAGCCTACAAGGTACATGAGGGAGAGCTTTATAAGAAAAGCACAACCGGAGTCCTTCAAAGGTGCATCTCCGAAGAGGAAGGGCGAAATCTTCTGGCTGAAATTCACGCCGGACTCGGCGGGCACCATGCCGCAGCCCGGGCCCTAGTAGGCAAGGCCTTCCGTACAGGATTTTATTGGCCGACGGCCCGGGCGGATGCTCGGGACTTAGTCCAACGATGCGTCGGTTGCCAGCTCTTTGCTAATCAAAGCCACATGCCACCCACCGCCCTCAAAACTATACCCATCACTTGGCCGTTCGCGGTCTGGGGGCTTGACATGGTTGGACCCCTTAAAGGGGGAACCCACAAGCAAAAATACCTTTTGGTCATGGTGGCCAAATTCACCAAATGGATAGAGGCCAAGCCAGTTAAAACGGCCGAATCCGGACCTGTGATAGACTTCATATCTGGGGTAGTACACCGTTATGGCGTCCCCCATAGCATCATCACTCATAACGGCATGAACTTCATGGCCGACGAGGTTAAACTCTGGTGCAAAAATATGGGCATCAAGCTCGACTATGCTTCAGTCTATCACCCTCAAACTAACGGTCAAGTCGAACGAGAAAATGGTCTAATCATGAGCGGCATCAAACCCCGATTAGTGCGGTCCCCACGGAATCTAACACGCACTGGGTGGAGGAGCTCGACTCCGTACTCTGGGGGCTGCGGACCACGCCAAACCGCACTACCGGATTCACCCCATTTTTTATGGTGTACGGCGCAGAGGCAGTTTTGCCCTGCGATATAATTCATGACTCACCTCGCGTGCGCATGTACGAAGAAAGAGAAGCCGAGTTGGATCGGCAAGACAGTTTGGACGCCCTAGAAGAGTAACGCGACGTGGCAAAAGCTCGTTCCGCATTCTATCAACAGCAGGCTCGAAGATATCAAAGTAGAGAAGTACGGGCCAAAACATACAATGTTGGCGAACTAGTTCTACGCCTGCCGGACAAGAAAAAGGACAAACTTAAGCCCAAATGGGAAGGTCCCTTCATCATCGACCAAGTCCTGACCGGCGGAGCGTACCGTCTGCGAAATGCATCGAACAACCGACTCGAGTCGAACCCATGGAACGCAGCCCGCCTCCGACGATTCTACGCCTAGCGCCGGACTCAGGGTTCGTCTCCTTCCTCCGTCCACATTTTACACTTTAGCTGTCTTTTGTTTCTCTCTTTCTTCCTCCCTTTTTCGTAAAGCCTTCGAGGGATGATCTGCGCATTGTTCGCACACACTTGACGTGCGGCTCGCACTCATTATACCTGGGGGCTTCTTTAACAGAAGCTTATTTATACGGGCTTCATGCCCACCACATGTGTCACACTTCCTCATGTACCTTTTATTCACCATTATATGCATCGATATGACTTAAGTTTTGGCCAAGCTGGGTTGCCTGGCTCCTGTGCTTGCCCCTACATTCCCGATTGTTCGGCTAGGAGGTAAAGGGAGAACCTCTGCGATTGTTACTGCCAGGTCAGCCGGATGTGTACCTCAGACTGGGTGAAGCCGAAAGCTAGCGTTCTTAAGGGAATATTCGGTCGGTGACTTGAAAGATGATTTCTTACTTATTTATTTATCTGCCCCCAGATGCTTTTCTGCTCTTTTCGCAGTCCGGACATGCACTTTAGGGCATGCCTCCCAGGGAAAGGAACACCTAACGGAACTATTCTCCCTGGAAGATGTTTCTTACTAACCATGTAATATAACATAACTAGTTGGGCACTTGTCTGATAAAGCACTAATGACCCCTACGCCTGGTCTTCATGCATGCCCCGGTTTTTACATAACCATGAGGGTATTAGGACACACTCCGGACTCTAGGGTCCCGAGGTTGAAGCGAAAAGGTCCGCAAAGACAAACGATCTACAATCCGGCTAGAAGGCATTTTACATGTCATTTTAGACTACATCGTCAAATTGACTGATTGTATTCCTCTTCAATCCCATCTAACTGGCTGTCTAGCTTACAGTCCCGTTGGGAATACTTAGCGGCCAACTCTACTTGGCCGTACATTAAGATCACAGGGATCTCCTTCCCATCGGGCCCCACAGGTCCGACCTCAGACATGTGGTTTGGATCAGCCTTCGTGTACCGCATCTTCACCATGGCCCAGGCCTCCCGGGCGCCTTGACGGCAGGCCGATATCTTCCATAGACGGAAGTGTTGCCGTGCTCCCTGAAGCTTCTCCGCAAGCCCTCCAAGACCCTCGGGTAGGGAGACGGACGGCCATAAGGCCTGGGAGACGCTGCTCATCGCCTGCCGAACACGTTCGTGCAGTTGCAGCAGCTCGGGAAGCAGATCACCCGCTGAACCGGGCATTTCCTCCGCAGGACGACCTGTGAGAACACCTACAGACACATTTCTGTCAATCGACTCCCTCGCCGAACTTTTCTTTTCAAAAGAGTTTGCTCAAGCACTTACTGTAAATGCCGCGACGAAGCCGCTGATTCTCCTTCACGGAGCCAGACAACTGGGCCCGAACACCTTTTAGTTCTTCGCCCAGCTGGGTGTTGGCATCTTGGAGTTTGTTCCTCTCCTGCTACACCTTCATAAGCACCCTCTCGCTGACCTTCAGCTGGCGCAGTAGCTGTTGCTTGTCCGGATCAAGTCCGGCACCATCTGCAATATTATTGTCAAACTTATACGCACGCCGCACTTCATAAACTACTTATCTTTTCGAAGTATGTATTACCAGAGGGGGTCTCTGTGGCTCCCCCTGCAGCGGCTAGTGCGGCCTCAAGTTGGGCCTTGCACCCTTGAAGCTCCTGGGACAGGTGGGCATTCTTCTCCGTAAGATCCTACATGACAAATGATCCTTAAATCAGTTATTCTAACTATTTTAAGTCTCGGGGGCTACTGGCATATATAACTACTAAAATTCCTCACCCGTATGTCTTTCACATACTGCTCCGTGGCTCTGGTTAGGCCATCTCGAGCGGCACGGAGGTGCGCGTCTCCCGTGTTAAAGGCATTCAATGCCTCCGGGGAGAAACACGCATCACGAAGAACTGTCCGGCGGCGCCTATGATTCATGGTGCTCTCCACCTCAGACCTGGTGGCGGATAGCCTGTCGGCATCCTCCGTTGGAGGAGCATCCGGCTCATGCCTTATGTTCGCCTCCCCTTCCGGACCAGGCATTGGAGCCTGGCTGGCGGAGGCTTGATTGGCAACCTCTCCGGACACAGTCCGGCGAGCACTCTTTCTCCTGGAAAAATCATGAGCGTTAATACACCTCCTAGGAATCTTTCCTTTAAATACGGTGGTGCGTCATACCGTTGCAGCGACGTTTCGATTCACGCCGCACTCCTCTTCCGCCTGCTGGGTCAAACTGACCCTTGTTGGTCAGCCGCCGCGGGTTCGGCTTCCTGCCCTGAAGGCACCTCCTGCGGAGCACCGTTGGTATACGGTTGTCAGAAATAAGCATGGATGAGAATGATGTCCGGACTCCGGTCATAGTTACCTGGGAGGCCAAAGATAAACCGGGGTAGTCGACCATAATGGCCACCAAAGCATTGTCCATGCTAAGTTGGTGGAATACCCCATCGATCAGCTCCACCTTTATGTCGGGATCCTCTTCGGAGGCCGGATCAAGGGATCATCCTGGATCCTCGGGCTGTGGAGTCGGGCTGAGTATGCCCTCTACGTCCCGACGCAGTTCCTGCGTCGATGTCGCAAAGTGAGACACTTAACTTTGGGGATATGGATCGGATAGATAAAACATCCGCTTACCTAGCTCCGAGGGTTATTCATGGAGAATCCATTCAATGGACTCGCACGGAGGAAGTCCTCCTTCTCCCCCTTGTACAAGCCGGACAGGATCTTCACCAGATCGACAACCGATCCCGGCCCCTTGCGGCCATGACGGGTAGCGTCATCCTCCCTGTTGAAATCCCACATGGGGTGGCCCCTATATTGGAGCGGCTGCACCCCCCGCATGCTACACGTGGCCATGACTCCAATCATGGTCAATCCGGAATGAGCCGGTAACCTTATCCGGCCCATCAGATATTGGACGCCCCTATCATTCTCCCGTTGAGGGCTCCGCGGGCGCCAGCTCAGGCGTTTCTTCAGAGGAGCGTTGCTGAACTCCGGGAGGCCGATCCGAACTGGTTCCGGCAGTGGGGCGTCTTCCATATAAAACCATTCTGAAGGCCAGTATTCGGACGCCTTCTTCGGGGTTCCAGATAGATATCCGGTCCCGGCGATGCGCCATATTTCGGCTCCGCCCACTTGATATATCGACCCCTCGTGAGAACGGGGTACGAGGCAAAACAATCTCTTCCACAGCGTGAAATGGGCCTCGATGCCCAAGAACAGCTCGCAAAGGGCTACAAATCCCGTGATGTGCAAGATGGAGGCAGGTGTGAGGTGGTGAAGCTGGATTCCATAGAACTCCAGGAGCCCCCGGAGAAACTGATGTATGGGAAATCCGAGTCCCCTTATTAGATAAGGGAAGAAGCATACCCGCTCTCCTTTGGAGGGATTGGGGACACTCTCCGCCTGCTTCCCACCCTTGTAGGTGGCCAGTCCGGCTCGAACCGGAACCATGAAGGCTGGGGGAAGGTATCCCTCTGCTTGGAGCGTCACTAGATCGCTATGCGGGACTGAGCATCTCCTCCAATCTCTGGGCTGAGGGCTGGGAGCGCGAGAGGAGGAGCCGCGTCGACTGTCTATGATGGAGTGGATTTTTTTCAGAGGCGCTTCGATGAGTACTCGCGGAAGGAGGATGGTGTGATTCGGATCTAGATCCTCGCCTCTCTTATAGGCAGCTTATTCACGCAGCTAGGGGGTAAAACGTAAAAAATACCCTGGCTTTTCGCATTCATACGACTCGTGGAAGAGGGCCATTATTGGACGTGGAAGCCAAGGAGCGCAACATTTATAAGGAAGCCGGACACTATTCGGCAAGCACATGGAATTTGGAGGAGAACCCGCCTTGCAACGCCGAAGACAATATACGCGCCGGACTCATCGTCATTGAAGCCTGGTTCGGGGGCTACTGAGGGAGTCCTGGACTAGGGGGTGTCCGGATAGCCGAACTATCATCATTGGCCGGACTCCAAGACTATGAAGATACAAGATTGAAGACTTCGTCACGTGTCTGATGGGACTTTCCTTGGCGTGGAAGGCAAGCTTGGCAATACGGATATGTAGATCTCCTGCAATTGTAACCGACTCTGTGTAACCCTAGCCCTCTCCGGTGTCTATATAAACCGGAGGGTCTTAGTCCATAGGATGAACAACAATCATACCACAGGCTAGCTTCTAGGGTTTAGCCTCCTTGATCTCGTGGTAGATCCACTCTTGTACTACCCATATCATCAATATCAATCAAGCAGGAGTAGGGTTTTACCTCCATCGAGAGGGCCCGAACCTGGGTAAAAACATCGTGTCCCTTGTCTCCTGTTACCATCCGCCTAGACGCACAGTTCGGGACCCCCTACCCGAGATCCGCCGGTTTTGACACCGACACAAAGGTACATCATGCACAAACTTGATTAACTGAAGGAAGAAATATATACGAAGGTTTTAGATCTGACTTTAATGGGTTGGGCGATTTCAAGCTAAAAAGCAAATATCTAGGTAAATCCTTCAGAATTTGGGTATAACTACTTTAGTTGCTTTATTAGGAGCTTGTGCCATATGGATTGAAACAGCTGATTTTGTTCACAAAGTGCTGATTAAACTGGGCAGGAAGCTTGTCTAACCTGTAGGGATGTGGAGTAGACTCGTTCGTTGTTCAGGTCTTAGTATTGAATTACTAGAGAGAGTAGTTGAGTAGAATCAGGAAGATATATTATTTTTCCACGCCGGTGCCAAGAAATTGTAAGAATATGGTCGAGCATGGGTGACACTTCTAGTAAGATCGTGGATGAGAAGAAAATACATGTCAACTTCCATGATGCCAGTACAGAATGTATATGAGACCATATTCTGAAGATGCAAAGTTTCATATTGCAATAATAACTAACTAAAAACACTTCACAGAAACAATAAGGTACGTAGATTAAGAATTATCTTTGCACTGCAAAAAATATTAAGTGTCTGCATTCTTCATGTCACCATAGTCCTGCTAAGAAGCATACTTCTCTATTGCTGTGAAATTCACATCCATGTAGTATTTTGCGATAACTGATGTAAAGCTTATTCAATATAAAGGTTCACAAAGTTAACACCAAACAAATTTTAAGCATAATCTATCAGTTCACCTCTCAAGTTGAATAAGATCATAGGAAGAGATTCAGGGTATGTTATCTTGTCAGGTCTTATGCTAAAAGTTTTCAACTCTGAGTATGCTTTGCCCATGACTTCATGCTTCAGTACAACCGATCATTCTTGCATGGTTCCTACCATTGTGTCATTAAAAGTTCTCTGCTATTTCTTGAGCTTGCGTTGATTTTTCCCTTGAAGAGGAAAGGGTGATGTAGCAAAGTAGAGATAAGTATTTCCCTCAATCAAGAACCAAGGTATTCCAGTAGGAGACACAAGCAAGTCCCCAATATATGCACCCGCACGAACTAACAAACACTTGCACATAACGCGGAAAAGGGGTTGCAATCCCTTCATGGTCACTTGCAAGAGTGAGATCTAACAAAGATAGATATACAAGATAAGTAAATAACAAAATAAAGTAAATATAAATAAATTGCAGCAAGGTATTTTTGGATTTTTAGTTTTATGGATCTGACAATAGACCCGGGGGCCATAGGTTTCACTAGAGGCTTCTCTCTTGAAGAAAGCATACGGTGGATAAACAAATTACTATTGAGCAATTGATAGACGATATCTAAGGCAATGATCATGAATATAGGCATCACGTCCGTGACAAGTAGATCGACTCCTGCCTGCATCTACTACTATTACTCCACACATCAACCGACTCCTGCCTGCATCTAGAGTATTAAGTTCATAAGAACAGAATAACGCCTTAAGCAAGATGACATGATGTAGAGGGATAAACTCAAACAATATGATATAAACCCCATCTTTTTATCCTTAATGGCAACAATACAATACGTGCCTCGGTGCCCCTTCTGTCACTGGGAGAGGACACCGCAAGATTGAACCCATCACAAAGCACTTCTCCCATTGCAAGAAAAACCAATCTAGTTGGTGAAACCAAATCGATAGGTCTAAGAGAATTACTAAGCTATCTCAATCATGCATAAAAGAGTTCAGAAAAGACTCAAATAATATTCATAGATAATCTGGTCATAAATCCACAATTCATCGGATCTCAACAAAAGCACCGCAAAAGTAGATTACATCGAATAGATCTCCAAGAACAGCGAGGAGAACATTGTATTAAAGATCAAAGTGAGAGAAGAAACATCTAGCTACTAGCTATGGACCCTTAGGTATGTGGTAAACTACTCACGCTTCATTGGAAGGGTGGCAAGGTTGATGTAGAGTAAACCTGGGCAAACGTCGGGCCGGGCCGGGTTTCGGGCCGGGCTTGTAAAAGCCCGACCTTCATTTCTCCAGCCCGAGCCTGGCCCGAAGCCCGAAATACTCCATATTTTCAAGCCCGAGCCCGACCCGAAATCAAGCCCGAAGCCCGAAAGCCCGGCCCGAATGCTGTTTTTTAGTACGCGCATGTGCAAGCCCGGCCCAAAGCCCGAAAGCCCGGTCCAAAATATAGAAAAAATGAAGCCCGAGCCCGGCCCGAACTATCTTTCGGGCTGCAAAACAAAGCTCGAGCCCGGCCCGAATGTCATGCCCGGCCTGGCCCGGCCGGGTTTTTCGGGCCGGGCTCGGGCCGGGCTGCCCATGCCCGGGTTTAATGTAGAGGTCCTCCGTGATTAAATCCTCCTCCGGCGGAGTGCCAGAAAAGGCCCCAAGATGGCATCTCACGAGAACAGAAGGTTGCGGCGTCGAAAAAGTATTTTTGGTGTGCCCTCTGGTATATAGGGGGAATATTTGGGTATTTATGAACAAGAATTAGTGTTGGAGGGTCTATGGGGGGCACAAGCCTGGGGGCGCGCCCCTAGGGCTTGTGGCTGCCTCGTAGGTCTTATGGCCTCCTCTCCAAGTCTCCTGGGTTTCTTCTGGTCCAAGAAAAATCACCGTAAAGTTTTATTCTGTTTGGACTCCGTTTGATATTTCTTTTCTGTAGAATTCAAAAACAAGGGGAAAAACTGGCACTGGGGGCTCTAGGTTAATAGGTTAGTCCCAAAAATAATATAAAATAGCATAGTAATGCATATAAAACATCCAAAACAGATATATAATAGCATGGAATAATCAAAGTTATAGATACGTTGGAGACGTATCAGTGTCTCATTAATCTTCTCTGCGGCTGGGCTGAAAGTACAGTGAAACATTAGGCAATATACTTCAGTTCATAGGTTAAGACTCAAGAGGATAGGTGATGAGAACCTTACCCTTGCCTTTGGATCAAGATGAGGAGGCTGGCCACGCGGAGAAGTGCACGGCAGGGACCGCAGGTTGAAGTGCCACTGCATGGTGTCTTCGTTAGCGAATCATGGAGGAGGAGAAATGAGACTGGGAATTGGGGCTGAGGGTACCTAGGCAGCGGAGAGCGAAGCTTGAGAGAGCAGTAACCGCCTTCGTCGTTCTTTCCCACCACCACCCACACTCCTCACGGCTCCTCCATGCCTATGCTGTCGTCATGTTTTTCAGCACGCCGTTGTCGTCGCGACGTCGCCTGTCAGAGATGCGTCCGGTGCCGCCGACTCCATTAGGGTTGAAGTGCAGTACTGCTCCTATGCATCTTACTTGCACATCGGCGGCCAAGTCGCGAGCCGATGCCAGAGACAAGAGGTTGGCAGGATTACTTGGGAGGGATGGGTCCGCTCGATTATCCCCTCGTCGATCCTCTCATGGCGCTTCGGCTGGAGCGCGTCTGCTAGATCCCCATGCGCGCCTCGGCTGGATCCGTTCATCCTCTGACTGCGCCATGATGATGGTGGCGGTGGCGCATGTGTCGTGGGTGAGAGAGAGGAGAGATGAGGGTGGGAACTGAAGGTGAGGGACGAGAGGTCAGCGTGGAATCGAAGGAAACGAACAACCACTGTTCATCCAGGATCGGATGGCACATAGTAAAAAACTACGAGAGGGCCTGGATTTGGTTTCCGGAGTAGCTGTCAATAGAACAGTTGGCCCAGGAGTTGCCCATGCGCGGGAGGAGGTTTATCAGACGGCAAGGAATGGTTAAGACACGGAATCCAACGGCAGGGAGTGTGGATGCATGAGAGGGCTTGGTTTAGGCTCAATTTTACTGTTCTTAATGAACGAATTGACTATCTCCAAGGTTAAATCTATGATCTTCAAAACCAAAATTTTGAGTACGAAGCAAGGTTCATAAGGTATGAGTTTAGCTCAAGTTTCAGGACTCCGGAGACTCGGTCATCCTTTTATGATGGAGTACATATGACATGGAAGCCAGAGGACAAGCCCACCACTTCATCACCCCTATCATCACCGAAAAAACAAACTTGAGTACACGGGTATGGGCACTCCCCTTGGCTTGTGCCAAGCTTGGGGGAGGTGCCTCGATATCGTATAACCATCACTTTTATTGTCTTTACCTATTCTAGTTTGATCTTTAGATATTTCACGATTGAGTCAAATAGAAGTTTAATACGATCTATTTTCGAGTGCTAGTTTCGTGATCTATCCATCTATGTAATCGAGTTGAGAGTTATATAATAAAGTGTAGTTTGAGTATTTTCTTCTTTAATTTTATGTTTCAATCCTGGCAATGAAAATAATGAAAAAGATTGTATGCTAATCTTATGGAAAGTAACTGCATTACATAAAGAAAAGTATAAGTGGTAAAATTTATTGAAAGTTAATAAACATAGTATTGGTCAATGATGCAATTCATGAAAGAATTAAGAAGGGAAGAGAAGATTTACATGCAAATACACTATCTTTGACATCTTTTATGATTGTGAGCCCCCATTAAGTATTTTCTGTCAAATTTTTGACGTTGGACAAGGAAGACAACGTAATGAATTATGCTTGCTTATATTCACATAGAAGTTATATTATCGTAGATCCTCCAACATGTGGTGCTTGCCCAATATCTTTGCTAGCCAAAAATCCACACCAAGTAGAGATACTACTTGTACATCCAAAAACCATAAACCAAGTTTCATGTCATGAGAGTCCACTATACCTACCAATGGATTGAATAATATCCTTCAAGTAAGTTGTCATCGGTGCATAAACAATGAAAATTGCTCTTAAATATGTATGATCTTTTATTGTAAGGGAAGATAAGCTTAGTATGATCTTGTGATGGTAAAGAAATAAAAGCGATGAACTGCATAATAAAGGTTGCTATCACAAGGGGCAATATAAAGTGATGTTCCTTTGCATTAAGAGCTTGCGCATCCAAAAACAAAAAGTGCATGACAACCTCTGCTTCCCTCTGTGAAGGGCATATCGTTTACTTTTATGATTTACTTTTATGAAAGAGTCAATAGTGTTCTCCTCTATTCCTTTTTTATTTTTCTCTTTTGCAAGCATCATGTGATGGGGAAAGATCTACGCATATATATCTAGTTGGATATGAGTGATCATGATTTATTATTGTTGACATTACCCATGAGGTGAATAAGTTGGGAGGCAAAATTATAATCCCCTATCTTTCTATATGTCGTGGTTGAAAGTTTTTGCTCCATATATATGTTGTGATTGTTAACAATCATAGAAGACTAAATGATGGTTGAGTATGTGGACTTGCTAAAAAGCTCCTACATGAGACCCTTCCTAAAAATATGATGAATTGTAATTGCATTGTTGACTGAGAATATAGTTTGTTAGTTTTCAAGAAAACTTGTGCCCTATACTTCATTCTTGTGATGAATTGTTACTTGCTCATGAAAAGTTTTATGATAATGTTTATTGCTGCTATAATAATGATCATGATGCTACTATATCTGTATTTTGTTTTTATCGACACCTCTCTCTCTAAACATGTGGTCATGATTATCGATATCGGCTTTCGCTTGAGGACAAACAAGGTCTAATCTTGGGGGAGTTGATACGTCCATTTTGCATCATGTTTTCCTACTGTTATTTATAGTGTTTTAATTAATATAACACTTTGTGGAGCAATTCTAATGCTTTTTCTCTCTTAATATGCAAGATTTACATCAAGAGGGACATTACCGGCAGCTGGAAATCTGGACCTGAAAAAGCTATGTCAGTGATACCTATTCTGCACATCTCCAAATGAGCTGAAATTTCACGGAGATTTATTTTGGAATAAATAAGAAGTATTGGAGAAAAGAAATACCGGAGGGGGCCACCCAGGTGCCCACGAGGCACCAGGGCGCACCCTGGTGGCTCGTGGCCACCTCCTTCATCTTCTGGCCCTCTCTCGAAGCTTCAAGGGTCTCTTTTGTCCAGAAAAAAATCTCCAAAAAGTTTCGTGGCATTTGGTATTGATATTTTGAAAAAACCAAAAACATGCAAAAAAAAGTAGCAATTGGCACCGGGCACTAAGTTATTAGGTTAGTCCCAAAAAATGATATATCATTGCTTGTAATCGCATATAAAACATCCAAGATTGATACTCTAATAGCATGGAACAATCAAAAATTATAGATACATTGGAGACGTATTAGGGACCTATGAGAGATAGAGTTGGGGAGCTGGGGCAAAGCTTTTACTATTGAATCATCCCACATGACTCGCAATGAACGACCCACACGGTGAAGATCGAGCGCGTCGGTGGTCCCATGTTGAGCGTTGGCCAAAATTAAAGTGTCCATGCCTCCCTAGTGCTACAGGTAAAAATATTTTAGTTGTTTGTTGGAAGCAAATCTATAATTTCTGGAAAGCATTAATCTTTTGTGCAACCTCCATCCCAAATTAGTTGAATTAGATTTATTCAGATACAGATGTATCTAACACTAGAACCTGTCTGGATACATCTGTATTTAGACAAATCTGAGTTAACTAATTCGGGATTTGGGGGGTATATGTCTATTTCAAGCAATCACGACTTACCAAAAACAACAGAAAAAATAGGAAGCAATCACGACTTACCAAGGAAAACAAAATTTGAGTAATTTAAGTAATTTCTGGAACCATTAATTAAATTTATATTGATTTGGTGGAAGCAAATCATGACTTACCAAAAACAGCAGAAAATACAGTTGTTACCGCAATTTCTGGAAGCAGTTTTCTGCATGCACGTCTCTGTGGCTCATTCGGATGCTTTAAAAGATTTCCATCGTAAGCTAGTGCACACAACTTATCTCTTTCTTTCTTTGCTTGAGCGGAAGCCCCATGTTATTTGTTTAGAAATTCCCCCAACCTCGTCAAAATCCTAGCCCCACCATGCCGCCAGGCCCGAGTTGGGCAGACCTGCTACCGGAGCTTGTCTGCCGCATCGCCGACGGCCTTGACGACCTCAAGTGCTACGCGAGTGCGCGGGGCGCTTGCAGGACATGGCGTCACACGCTCGTGCTACCATCACCGTCGCTGCTCGTTGACCATGGCGACGATCCTTCCAAGCGTTGCACCACCGCTGCCATCAAGCGTCGTACCACCGCGGCCTCAATCCCCGCGCATCGCTCCTTCGAGCTCAACGCCATCCCTTCAGGCAAGCTCTGCCCTGCCGCGCGTCGCTCCTTTAAGCTCGCCACCATCCCGTCGGTCAGGACCTGTCTCGGCTGTTGTAGCGGATGGCTCGCCCTATCCGTCCGCATCGACGATGTTCATAGCCTGCTCAGCCTCTTCCACCCCATCACGGCCGCCGAGATCCTCCTACCCCCGCTTGTCTACGACAGCCGCCTCGTCTCCAAGATTGTCTTCGCGCCCAACCCTGCCACTAATGACTTCATGGCCGCTGTGATCTATGACATCGATAGGGTTGCCTACGTTACCGCAGGGGCTAGGAGGTGGGCCGTCCTCGACCCCATTCGCCTCGCCGTTGGAGACCAGCTCGCCGACCTCCTCTACCATGGAAATGGTAGGGTCTACTGCCTCACTCGGTTTGGAGACGTCCATGTGCTCCTCCTACCGCAGCGCTGCCGCCGGGAACCTATCATCCTCGAGGGGCCCACATCAACATATCCTGCGGTGCATAATAGGCAAATCATCGAGATGCATGGGATAGGACCGGATCTAAATGCGCCGGCCACCATTGAGACGTTGTTCTCGTCTGTGAGAAGCAACCTATCGTTCGATGACGACGCCGGTTTCGCCCCGCCATACAACACAATCTCGGCTTTCACTAGTGTCAAGAACCTGGTGTTCTGTGATGGTAACCTGTACCAAATCTGGAGGAATGCGTCCTGCACGGTTACTTTGCAGCTGCCAGAAGGGGGTCGATGTCGTGTAGCACATGATGAGATATTTGTTCTGAGGTATGACCCCCAGCGCCAACCATGTCGGGACGTTGTGGCCGACTTAGGGGGATATTCAGTGTTTATTGGGAGGAACAATTCAGTGTCGATATATGCGGAAGGCATGCCGGGACTTAAGGGTGATTGTGTGTACTGGATTGGTGGGAGAGGTAGGGATCAGGGCATGGTCTTTGACATGAAGACTGGCAGCTCAACACCTTGCATTCCCCTCGTGGATGGTGTTCTTTTGGGGTCTCCACAAAGCACAATATGCTGGTACTTTCTAAGCGACAAATGAAAGAAGAGTTAACTGGACCCAAGCAAGGGCGCGGGCTGAATCTGGACAAAAGTGATGTGTTGTCAGCCACATAGTGATGAGGATCGCCAACCACCTTGGTGGAAGTGATGCTATATAATAGGTAAAGGGTTTTGTTCGTGTTTTTGTATACTACAATTGAACTTGATATAATTCCTGTGGCACCGTCGGTAAAGGGTTTTGTTCGTATTTTTGTATACTACATTTGAACTTGATTTAATTCCTGTGGCACCATCGGCCTGTCATTTTGATTCACTATTCCCTGCATTTGTAGTAACGTCTCATGCTGATATTTAGGTGGTTGCTCATTCAGTTCATTTTGTTTTAGTTCTCTAACATTCTTTCATGGTACATTTACATCATGTAGTCGTTAAGGGAGACAGTTTTCGAGCAGGACGAACTATTCTTTTGCGTTTTCCACCATGTCATCGTGGCTAAGTGAATATTGGTGGGATGCAACCTGAATTATGAATATTACAAGTGTGGATAGAGAACCCAATAGTATGTTACTAGTTAAATTCTCGTGCGTTGCCACACGCCAACAAATGAAACTATAACGAGCCTCTCGGATTTAGCTCTTCGGTCATCGTGTCGCTTTGCTATGTTATCACTCCACCCCAATTCATCTTTAGTTTTCTTTCACCAATTTCGGATGGCTTACAGCGTTCGCCACTCCCACCTCAAAGATATGACAAATTCAGTGGTTTCTCAAAGCAATTTTTCGATGTTATACATCAAAAATACCTCTTCTTGTTTTCCCTTTTTAGCATTGCATGAGAGCTGGTAGTTCCAGATGTACAAACGCACCTACCAAATGATTGAAGTCACACATACAAAATAATAGCCTAAGGCCTCGTTTGGATGTCTGTTTTGATGCCCAGATTTTGGAATTGGTATTGGGCCTCTCGAATATGTTTGTTTGGATGGCCTCTGAATTGATATGTGGAAACAAATCTCAATACCAACCGGTATTGAGCAACACTACCATGCCCCTGAAATGATTGACACATCGCACGCCCCATATTCACTGAAAACAGCCTCTAGTCATTCATCTATCTCTTTCCCCTTCCTCTCGACACAAGCCAAACCAAGCTCACCGCCACAGCCTTAGGAGAAGATTCATGTCCGCTGTCAATCACTGCCGCTGCTGGAGTTCCCCATATTATTTCCCATGGGCAGCGTGGCTCTATCACCGCTCGCGCATGCCCGACTGCGCGTCGTGGACAGTTGTGTCCACTACTCCTCTCATCCCCATGGAGATGGTGACCCCTGGCTCCTCCCCTGTGGTGGTTTC
>NC_041389.1:80110082-80123659 GCF_002162155.2 Triticum dicoccoides | reverse complement strand
ATCGTCGTTAGTGCCTCCCCAACGGCACCCTAGCAATTTGAAAATGTCATACTACTTCATACTACAATCTTTTTACAATTTGCCCCCTTTCTAAAGTAAAGAATATAAACTATCCTAATGTTTTTTTGGTTATTTGTTGGTACTGCAAGGCAATTAGATTACATAGTTACAGATGGAGTAGTATTTTTTGCATATGATTTTCATTCTAATTCTCCTACAGTTCATGTCTGGTAGACAAAACCTACTAAACATTGTTCGTTTGTGGTTCTTAATATGAACAACTGAGAGTTATTTAATCCTATGAACGGATGGTTAGTTACTCTACTGTTTGCTTGGACCTACTCAAATTAATACATATCATATTAACATGTGCCTAGTTTCATGCACAAATATGAGGAGGGTTACATGTACAAAACGAGCATATATATTGAAGTGAAAATGGAGATCATGTGTAATTAAACATAAATGTGATGTATCCTTAACACAAGCCATTCAGAGCATGGTTGCCTCGAAGTTCCTTCTGGAGTAGTTATTAACTCGCAACCATACTCATGCTCCGTTTTGTTTGGGCTTTGCTTTTGCTTTTGGAGCGTGCCCAAACAAACAGGGCCTCAAAGGACTAAAATTCCTTCTGTAGCAGTTATTAGATTGAAAGCATGGCTTGGGTTGAACCACAATATTGCAACACAGACCATGCGCTCATCCCGATCAACGGGCCTGAATTAAAAGGAATAAAGTCTATTTTAAACATTGATCTTGTCGTGGCGGTTTCACTTGAGGTGAGCAGTGAGCTACAACATTGCAACATCTTCTTTGAACACGAACAACATTGCATCCTTGGCTACTTAAAAAAAACAAATATGTGCATTGAACAAGGGTGTAAACACAAGATGCTCACGCTATTCACTCCAGCTCAGGACGACCTGAGGTTGACATTCTTTTTTCTACTGTTATGTGTAAGTACAGTGGTGGCAGCAGTAGTGGTTAAGTAGTACGGGTCACTTTCTCAGGTCAGGCCATCAATATCATGTGACGTGCGTCTAATTGCGGTGGTATTTAACCCGATTCGTCGTGCATTGGATACCACTGCACTGCTCCCTCCATGTGAGACCCGCTCCGGTCCCTGTCGGATTTCATTTCCTGCATCTGTATATCTACGTACAATTATATGTACAGTAGTGCAGCAGACAAGAGAAAATGATCCGGATTTTTTTCTATTTTCTTTTCTCTTCGTCATGTTATGCCTGAGATCCAAAACGTCTCCCGGACACGGAGTTTCTGCTCGTGGCCTCCTGGGTGCACATAGATCCGGATGGATGAAAAATAAGAAAAATAGTAAAAAAAAATGGTTTTTATATAAAAAAACATGGCTGAGTGTTCCATATTTGTGCAAAGTTTTGTGAAAAAGATAATATTACTTTTCTTTTACGAATCCTTACGAGATAGGGGCTGGATCTCAGTAGAAAGATAACATTACTAATACTCGCAACAAAAAGAGCTAAAAAATGCTGCTCCCTTTGTTTCTAAATAGAAGCCCTTTTTAGATATTTCAATAGAGACTATATATAAATATATCTCTACTCCTATAAAAACTTAGTTTGATGATGATGGTATGCCTGCCATCTTTTACCAATAGTCCTTTGAGGTTCAACCCAACACGTGTTTTTAGATATTTCAATACAGCGGTTTTGTAAAAAGATGCCTGCACGTGTTTTCATATTTACAAACAACTCCTTGTCTCTCACAATCAGCCTTATCTCTTTCCCATCACATCCAGGAGGCCATGGAACAGTCTGGTGTGATGGCCGCTACCGGCACCACCCACCCTCAATCTTGATGTTCCGTGCAATGCACGAGCATCTTACTAGTATAGACATATTTTAGAGTGTAGATTCATTCATTTTGTTTTGTATATAGTCCATATTGAAATATCTAAAAAAAACTTATATCCAGAACAAAGGAAGTAGTTTTTAAAGCATTTTGGAGTATTGGTTGTTTTATTCAGATCTGCATGAATGTCATCCAATCATTGAGGGAAAAAATTCTTGGTTTTTTATAATTTGGATTTTTCACTATTCACCCCCGGTGCATATGCATCCGTGAGCAGAACGGCACTTTCGAAAGTCTCCCCCTCTTTTTATGCATATGAAATTTCACAGTATATGGCACGTGCATGCCCAACATCTGACGAACAAACTTAAGGAAGATCAGAACCCATAAGACAAATTCAAAGAAGAAACGTCGCCATCCGCCTGCGCGTTGCACTTGCGAGGACTAAAAATACTTAACTAAACTACTAACTAGAGCAGAGACACCGGGATTCCCATCTTAGCCACTAAGGCGGATGAAGGGGAGGGGGGCGAATCCACGGGCTCGCAGGCGGAGCCTAGAGGGGAAAGTTTGCCCAATCCACTAAGGGACATGGAAGGAAAAGCTAAACTGGTATTTCTAGCTAATCCAACTTACGGAGACGACAAATGGAGATATCCAAACGACAGAGAACCTTGTTAGCCGGTAGTTGATCCATTAATATATATTTTTTGCGAGAAACTTTTAATCTATTCGTCTTTAAACATGGTAGTACAAAGAACAACCATGGTAATATAAATTACAACCATGTCTACGGACCACCTAGCGATGACTACAAACACTAAAGCGAGCCGAAGGCGCGCCGCCATCTTCTCCGATCCCTTACCGGAGTCGGCAAACCATATTGTAGTAGACAGTCGGAAATCCGTCGTGCTAAGACTCCATAGGATCAGCGCACCAGAGCGGCAACCATCACCGATGAAGAAAGTCGTATATCAGAAGGATCAAATTTGTAAACACACAAACGAAGACCGGATCCAAGCAGATCCACCGAAGACCAGCATCGATCGAATCTTGCGAGATGCGGCACAGACACAACTCCACACGCCATCCGACGATGCTAGATGCACCATCAAGATGGGGATAGATCGTGGAAGACATTATTCTGCCACCGCCACACTGCCCAACCAAGACGCCGAACATAATAAGAACGAGAACGGGGTCCCTCCTGCCGGCGGGGGGCCGAGATCCTCGGCACCTCCATGGCCTAGAGGCCATCAGAGATGGGGCAGACCAGCGATAGTGCCGACGGGAGTAGAAGGGGTTTTTCTTGTGGAGGAGGAAAGAGATCCGCTTGGTATTTCAACATTAATATTGGCTTATGCGATACAAAATTAGAATTATAATGAGATTCTATAATACAAATATATTGGCTTTGGTTTTGTATCATGTATATTATTTTGTCTTAACCAAGCAATTAAAATATAGTGTCTTATATTTCCAGGCAGAGGGAATACGTCGAGAGGGAAAATGATTCGCTTTCCATTGCCCGGGTTCGTGCTCCTACGGCCAAACACCTCCTTTATTTCACACACAAGCCAGCTAGTTTTTCCTAACAGAACTGCCGCAGGAGTATATCCATCCATACAACATGCATCTCATCTCAAAGTCAAAGTCAAAAGAGAATAGAACCGAAGTCACTTTTTTCATTACATGGCATGTTAAGAGAAATCAACACTTGTATAGGACAAAGCCGCGCCTAACGGAACGGGGATAACAGACTTGATGGCCCATTTTGGCGCTCGGTTTTTAAGCAGTGGACGATGGTGACTTACATTAACCGCCGTTATTTTCGTCTCTCTTTTTTGCGCAAGTACTCTCTCTATCTCAAAATAAGTGTTTTAATGTTAAAACACTTATTTTGAGACGGAGGGAGTATGATATAGTGCAGGTACTTTGGCACTCAGAGCAACCGACCGAGAAGCTAAATAGAAATATATTTGTATTTTCCGCGTCAGCTAAACAGCATTTATTAATTTGCATGTGAATGCGATCGGGCAGCTTTATTGAGCAGCATCAGATGATGCATCAAAAGGAGGCGATACAAGCGCAGATGGAACAATACAGAGAAAAGGGTCCATGGCATGCAACCAGAGAAAAGCGCCTACGTAGTAGAAGGGGCGAGACTGCAAAAGGGAAAGGGAAAGAAGAATGTCACCAGTTCTGCTTGGATCCTGGGGATTTCATGGGATTTTTGTAGGGTTCCCGTCCTTTGAGATTTACCCTACAAAATGTTAATTTTCCCGTGTTTTGTCATGTTCCATTTTATTTTTATTTTTGCATTTTCCACTCTTTTTTTTTTGTTCATTGTTTTTGACATAGCTTACTACTCATGTCAAGTGGTTGCATTTTCCACTCTTGTTAAAGCATCTCCAACAGCCGCGCAAACTAGCCACGCGGCAAAAGTGGGCGTTTTAGCGCGCGCGCAACCGGTGTAGTTGCTCCAGCGGGCGCGCAAAAACAGCGCGCGCGGCATATGCAGTTCAGCGCGCTGGCCGAAACGCAATCGCGCGCCGCTTATTTGCTGCGCCCGCTCCGGCGCGCTGGACTCTCGCGCGCTTGCTCTCCCACTTTCACCCCCATCCGGCTGCGCCGCCGCCGCCGCCCGCGCCCCCGGCGACCGTTCCGGCGCTTCCCCCGCCTATCCCCGCGCGCCCGTCGTCCGAGGAACAGCGCCCGAGCGCTCGCTGCCGCGCCGCGCCCGCAAGGTGTTCGGCAAAACGCCTACAAGGTATGTATTGCTCAAACTTCATGAATTTGGTGCATGTTTTTAATTGTAGTTTTTATAGTATAGTATTGAACATTGTAGATGAGTTCGTCGTATGATTCTTCCGAATAAGAATTTGATATGGAAGAGGGGGAGGATCTTGCAATGATCCTAGCTATGCATATCAATAAAAAAACCGAAGCACGGTGGTTCGGTTGTGGGTCGGGAGAAAATTTGGAGAGATAGGATTGATGCCCATAACAGATTGATGAGGAACTATTTCGTGGAGAATCCCACATACCCGGAGTCGTATTTTCATCGCCGGTTTAGGATAAGCACCGACTTGTTCAGGCGCATTGCAGAAAAACTAGCGAGCCATGACCGGGTTTTTCAGCAAAGGGGGAATGCCGCCGGAGAGCTCGGGCATAGCACCTTTCTGAAGGTGACAGCCGCTTTGCGTATGTTGGCATACGGTATCCCGGCTGATCTAGTTGATGATCACTTGGCTATGGGTGAGAGCCAAGCCATCATGTGTGTCAAGCGCTTTGCAGTGGGAATTGTGCAAGTGTTTGGCGAGGAGTATTTGGGATCTCCCAATGCTGAAGGCGTCGCAAGGCTATTGGCGATGAACAAAACTCGCGACTTTCCTGGCATGCACTACTAGGGAAAAGGCTAGCAGCAGCGCGGGTTTTTAGGCTAGCAGCAGCGCGGGTGGCCGCGCTACTAATAAGGCGCTACAGCTAACTCATAGTAGTAGTGCGGCCCCAACCCGCGCTACTACTATTGACGATATCAGCAGCGCTTTTTGTGAACGCGCTACTATTAACTAGCTGTAGCGATTTCGCCATCCCTCGCTACTGCTATATCTTTCATCATTTTCCCACTGCCCCATTCCCTTTCAGTTCTCCTTTCAGATACTAGATACTAGGTACTGCTAGTAGATATCAAATTCATAAACCATTACTAGGTACGGTAGTACTCCCTTCGTTCCAAATTACTCGTCGTGGTTTTAGTTCAAACCACGACGAGTAATTTGGAACGAAGGGAGTACTAGATAACAATTTCATGCATAGCCAACATGCATCCTCAAGCAGTACAAGGTCATATCAATGGCCATCATCATATGTAATTCTAGATGATATCAATGACGATCATCATATGTAGTTCTAGATGATATAGCCACACACACATATGTAGTTCTAGATGATATAGCCACACACACACACACACACACACACATGTAGTTCTAGATGATATAGCCACACACACATATGTAGTTCTAGATGATATCAAAGACAATCATCATCCTCAAGCCTGGGCGGTTGGTGTTCCTGATAGTAATTAGGATGGCCTGTCCAACACGAAGATTCTTGCCATCAAGGATTTTCTTCCACCCAAAAGTGTGTGCGACTGTCCGTGTCCACGCGGTAAGTACAGGTTGTGACGGAGCCCCTTGCAGTAAGGCGTAGTCCAGCTGAGCCTTCTTCATCAGGCTCGATACCATAACTCACAGATATGCTCTTTTCCAATTTCTGAATAAGAAAAACATATCAATTAATAAGCATGTGATCGAACTCTACACTAAAACATATATATCATCGACTAGATTCCACACAACATACCATATCATTGGACTGTACACTAAGTAATTCACACTATTAATTTGCATTTGTAAGTATAACATACCATATCATGTCGATCAACCATGGTATTTGTCAAGCGGGTCACGAATGGCACCCCGACAAAGTCAGCACGTGGCGGAATTATGTCCCACAGGTTGGACACCTCCTCCTCACTCAGCCTTGTTCTTTGAGCTACAATGGCTTCATGAAGTGGGTCCTCATCATCTTCATCGAGTGGGTCCTCATTATCTTCATCATCTTCATCATCTTCCACCAGGTTGAGATAAATGACAGCTAGCTTGGGTCTTTCTGCTCGGAAGTTGAAGCTGATCAACTCACCACCAGTAAGATGCATGCGAGCGACGAAACGGGCCCATCCATCTCCTCCAATCTGCGACATATTGCGTCCTTTCTCGACCTCCATAGTGTACGGCCCCCAGGAGCCTCAAATGTCACAGTGTCTCCTGTCAGCTTGTTGAATTTCAACCTCACATTGCATGGGATGATCTGTGTAAAATAAGCAAAATGACACAATGCAGTAATGCCAACACTAAAAATAAAATAGTTATTACATTTCATCTAATTTCTTGCCGCCGCATGACAAAAACTCGGCTGGAAGTAGATGCCGAACAGCTTGCCAGTTGCAAGGCTGCTGGCGCATCTTGACTTGCACAATTGACATAGTGGTGGTGGTGGTGGCGCCATTCTTCCTAAAGCAATATGAGCAAAGGATTACTAAATCAACTAAATCAAAATGTTCTAAGTCAACTAAATCAACTAGCCTACTAAATCAACTAAATCAAAATATTCTAAGTCAACTAAATCAACTAGCCTACTAAATCAACTAAATCAAAATGTTCTAAGTCAACTAAATTAACTAAATGAATTAGCCTACTAAATCAACTAAATCAAAATGTTCTAAGTCAACTAAATCAACTAGCCTACTAAGTCAACTAATTATATCAACTAAATCAAAATGTTGCATATGAGCAGGAGGGAGAAGGAGGGCGACTCGAGGAGGGAGAAGAGAGTAGGATGGAGGAGAAAGGCGGAGCGAGGAGGGGCCGGCCGGCGCGGCCAGTTGAGGGAGGATGGAGGAGGAAGGCAGAGCGAGGAGGGGCCGGCCGGCGCGGCCAGTTGAGGGAGGACGAAGGAGGAAGGTGTTGGGGAACGTTGCAGAAAACAAAAAATTTCCTACGGTTTCACAAAGATCCATCTATGAGTTCATCTAGCAACGAGTGATTAGATGCATCTACGTACCTTGTAGATCGCGAGCGGAAGCGTTCAAAGAATGGGGATGATGTAGTCGAACACGACGTGATCCAAATCACCGGAGATCCTAGCACCGAACGGACGGCACCTCCGCGTTCAACACACGTACGGAACAACCACGTCTCCTCCTTCTTGATCCAGCAAGGGGAGAGGAGAGTGTGAGGGAGATGGCACCAGCAGCAGCACGATGGCGTGGTGTTGATGGAGCTGCAGTACTCCGGCAGAGCTTCGCTAAGCACTATGGAGGAGGAGGAGGAGGTGTTGGAGAGGGAGAAGGAGGAAACCAAAGGCCAAGGTGTGAAGTCCCTCCTCTCCCCCACTATATATAGGAGGGCCAAGGGGGGTGGCCGTCCCTAGGAGATCCAATCTCCTAGGGGGGGCGGCGGCCAAGGGGGGTTTCCCTCCCCCCCAAGGCACCTAGGAGGTGCCTTCCCCTCCTAGGACTCCTCCCCATGGAAACCCTAGGCGCATGGGCCTAGTGGGGCTGGTGCCCTTGGCCCATGTAGGCCAAGGCGCACCCCCTACAGCCCATGTGGCCCCGGGGGATGGGTGGCCCCACCCGGTGGGCCCCCGGGACCCTTCCGGTGGTCCCGGTACAATACCGATAACCCCGAAACTTGTCCCGATGCCCGAAACAGGACTTCCCATATATAAATCTTTACCTCCGGACCATTCCAGAACTCCTCGTGACGTCCGAGATCTCATCCGGGACTCCGAACAACATTCGGGTTACTGCATATACATATCCCTACAACCCTAGCGTCACCGAACCTTAAGTGTGTAGACCCTACGGGTTCGGGAGACATGTAGACATGACCGAGATCGCTCTCCGGTCAATAACCAACAGCGGGATATGGATACCCATGTTGGCTCCCACATGCTCCATGATGATCTCATCGGATGAACCACGATGTCGAGGATTTAATCAACCCCGTATGCAATTCCCTTTGTCAATCGATATGTTACTTGCCCGAGATTCGATCGTCGGTATCCCAATACCTTGTTCAATCTCGTTACCGGCAAGTCACTTTACTCGTACCGTAATGCATGATCCCGTGACCAGACACTTGGTCACTTTGAGCTCATTATGATGATGCATTACCGAGTGGGCCCAGTGATATCTCTCCGTCATACGGAGTGACAAATCCCAGTCTCGATCTGTGTCAACCCAACAGACACTTTCGGAGATACCTGTAGTGCACCTTTATAGTCACCCAGTTATGTTGTGACGTTTGATACACCCAGAGCACTCCTACGGTATCCGGGAGTTACACGATCTCATGGTCAAAGGAAAAGATACTTGACATTAGAAAAGCTCTAGCAAACGAACTACACAATCTCACGCTATGCTTAGGATTGGGTCTTGTCCATCACATCATTATCCTAATGATGTGATCCCATAATCAATGACATCCAATGTCCATAGCCAGGAAACCATGACTATCTATTGATCAACGAGCTAGTCAACTAGAGGCTTACTAGGGACATGTTGGTGTCTGTTATTCACACATGTATTACAATTTCCGGATAATACAATTATAGCATGAATAAAGACAATTATCATGAACAAAGAAATATAATAATAATGCTTTTATTATTGCCTCTAGGGCATATTTCCAACAGAAGGCGGAGCGAGGAGGGGCCGGCCAGCGGCGAGTGGAGAGGGAGGACGGAGGAGGAGGCCGGTATCGAGTCCAGCAAGGAGGAGGAGGTGACGGCGCGCGGCGCAGACGGAGGAGGGGCGACGGGGGCGCGCGGCGCAGACAGATCGGAGAGGATTTTGAGTGGGTGTGTGTGTGAGTGGATCCGAAGGGAGGAGATGAGGGAGATGAATGGCTTAGCAGTAGCGCTCTTCAGGAAAAGACGCTACTGCTAAGCTATCTAGCAGCAGCGCCTTTCACAGTAAAGCGCTACTGCTATGTGTCAGCATGCAAAAATAGACTTTGTTCAATATATCAAAAACACATTGATCATCAACAATCTTTTTGTGTACAATCTGATTTGACAATATGAGTCCTCACCGGTTTAGGAACAGGTGAAGACTCATATTGCAGCCACAAATTCTACACATAGAGTTCAATGAAGATCAAGTGCTTGTCAAAGTGTGAGAAGTAACATATTTAAGGTGGTAGAAACTCTCTTCACGGAGCGAGGTGGGACTAAATTTTTGTAGGAAACTTAGCAGTAGCGCTTATCCGAGAAATGCGCTGCTACTATGCCACGTAGCAGTATCGCGCATTACGCTAACGCGTTGCTGCTATAACTAGCCTCGCGGTGGCCTCGTAGGAATTATAGCAGCAGCGCATCTTTCGGGTGACGCGCTACTGCTATATTTGTCTCAGCAGCGAGTTTCGTCTGTCCGCGCTACTGCTAGTTAGCAGCAGCGAGTTATTTTGAAGCGCGCTGCTGATAAGATTCTGTGTATAGGCTTTTCCCTAGTAGTGATGCTTGGCTCAATAGATTGCATGCATTGGAGTTGGAAGAATTGTCCAAAGGCATGGCATGGGCAATTCCACGGTCAAAAAAAGGGTTCCACTATAATCCTTGAAGCGGTGGCCGATCAGGAGACTTGGATTTGGCATGCATTCTTTGGAATGCCTGGATCTTTGAATGACATCAATGTTGTCAACCGGTCACCACTGATGAATAAGATTGCAAATGGTGAGTTGCCACCGGTGCAGTTTGTAGAAAATGGTCGTACGTACAACTATGGCTATTATCTAGCGGATGGCATCTATCCAAAGTGGCAAACCTTCGTGAAGCCGTTGAAAAAGCCGGAAGGTAAGAAAAATCTTGATTTCCACAATGCTCAGGCGGCGGCTAGAAAAGATGTGAAGAGAGCATTTGGGATTTTACAAGCCCAATTTGCTATTGTGAGAGGACCGGCTAGATTTTGGGATCAAAAAAATGCTTTGGTACATCATGCACGCTTGTGTGATCATGCACAACATGATCATTGAGAATGAGCGTGGCCAAGATTTAGACTACTCACGATATGAGCTCTTGTGACATCCCGTGCGAGTGCGACGGAGGGCTGAAAGGGTAGCCCATTTTGTTGCCTCCTATCATGCCATCCGACGTCCCACAACGCACAATGAACTTCAGAAGGATCTAATTGAAGAGTGGTGGGCATGGAATGAACGACAAAGAGCATGATTTCTGCATTCGACATTGTATTGTTCATGAACTATTTGTTGTGTTTATTGCAGTATTTGTTGTACTAAACGATAAACTATTTGTTTGGATTGTAATGATAACGAAATTGAACTATTTATTGTTGATTTATTTTGTTTGTTTGATCATTTTTGCTTTTATTTGAAATGTATATGTGGTTTGTGCGTGCCGCGCGCGCTGTATTTTTGCGCGCTGCTGGAGCGGTACGCGCGCGCTGCATTATAGCGCGATTGTTGGAGCCAGCGCTGGCGGCCGCGCTAAACCAGCCGAAGCGCGCGCGCCATACTAGTTTTTAGCGCGCGGCGCGAAGCGCGGCTGTTGGAGATGCTCTTAAGAGAGAATATATTTTCGCCGCATTGGTGTTGTACTTGCACTTGCATTGCCTCCGTACCTAGACTAATATATTTGTGTTTATGGATGATATTCTTGTTTGGAACTCATGGGTAATGTGTATTGTGGTTGTTTTCTTTTTGCATATTCTTTTGCAGAGATCTAGAATTAAACTCTTATATTATACACTTGTATCTCTTTGATGGGCTGATAAGATTAAACAAAACCTTTTGTCAGCTTTGCGTATCCATGAAAAAAATTGAAAAACAAATGTTAAATTCCCATGTCCTTCATTATACATTTATTTATTTATTTTTGCAACCGGAAGGGGCTTTCAACATTCGCTTTTCACTAAACTAGGTTGCACTTTCTGTTGATGGGGCCTTTTCTACGGCGGATGGACGGCGTGTTCCTGAGGCAACATGATGGAAGTGTTATTTTTGCTGCATACCGGTGCTTATTTAACTGCAACGATGCACTTGAGGCGGAGTTGCATGCATTGATGCAAGGTATGGCATTCGCGGTTCAACACGGTAATGATCCTGTCATAGTCCAATTGAACTCCGTGGAGGAATTGACGGCTCAGCCAGCGACACTATGTCTCGGTCGGCATATGGTCATTTGGTAGCGAGATAAGACATCTTATGGTAGATCGAGAGATTATTACACTGAAGAAGCGTGAGCAAAATATGGTAGCATATCGGTTGGCATTTTACAGTCATACTAAGAGTACTATCGTTGTATGTCTAGATAAAGGTCCACCGTGTATAGATGAACTTTTGCCTCTCGACTGTAACCCTATTCATATGGAATAAAACTCTTTTACCCTTGCAATTTTTTTATGATTCCTTTGGAACCGAGATTCTTTCATGGCCTTACTGTCATATCATTCACATATCATGGGTCCAGTATGGGTTAAATTTGAACTTGAATTCACAAGATGCCAACAAAAGGCTGCCTCCAATGGCCTTTCTCTATTACACATTTATGTTTTATATATTTTTCAGGAAAACAATAATAGGGCTCGTGATACACATATTTATACTTTTTGTAAGAAAAGTAAGAAAAAGTTGGGAGTGACTAGTGGCCAATCCACTGGGAACTCGCAAATCCGTAAAAGAAATATTGTTATCCTAAACAATCAAATCCATGTTAGAATTGCCCTAGATAACCTGTTAGGTTCCTCTAGAGATTGGGTCTACTCTTGTTGAAAATGAAGCATTCTGATTAGTCCAAGATGCCTATAAATATGTGTGGGTTATAAAGATGTTGTCGACTAATTGTACAATAATGCAAGTTGTGTTAGTGTTGGCTGCATAAGAAAATGATTCTCATGTAGTGTGAGCCCCAACCTTACCCACCCTAGTGTCATTAGAAATGGTTGCAGATGGGCATCTCCTAAGAAAATAGTAAGAAACAAATGCAGACTCGACGCAAACTATTCCACATATAGCTAAGAGCATCTTCAATAGAAGATGTAAAATACATCATCAAATTATGCTTTGAATAAAACTTACATCATCAAAAAAGGGTTTTTACATCACCCAAAACCTCCAACTCCAATGGATGATGTAAAATAGGTGTTGCAAAATACATCATGGTTTGTCTTCTTGTGGGTGCCCTATTTTACATCATTTGTTCAAACACTTGGTGATGTAAAACTACCACTTGGTGATGCAAATTTTGCTCCTGCCGTGTGGTCCACTGGTTATGTAAAATTTGCTCTAGAGCATCAAGTGATGCAGATTTGCATCACTTGCTGGCCTATTTTACATCGAGCCCTATCCCCCGAGTAAAAATATTTGCATCCACATCATCTATTGAGTAGCGGGTTGGCCCTCTCGTGAGGTAAAAAATGGTTCTAGCCTATTTTACATCGTCTATTGAAGATGCTCTAAATAGTACTATCACATATTTTTGTAAATAGAGGCCAAAATCACTATTTTGACCCTTTGGGGGTAGGTTTAGCACAAAACAAATGCCGTTGAAACTTTTAACACGATTTGACCCAACGCCAAACTGCTCGGCGTTGCTACTGCACTAAGAAACACCACCACCCATGGCGTTTCACCTAGAGAAATGACACAACTCATGGGGTCGCCTCCCAACCGCAGTGATGGTGGGTGGTGGTACATGCGAGAAACGCCGGCAACTTTGGTGTTTCTGTGTGAAGAAGAAACACCACAAGGTTGGGAGTTTATCAAAATGGTCAGATCGTGCTAAAATTTCTGGAGAGAGTCAAATCATGCTAAACTTACCTCGAAGAGTCAAAACAATGATTTTGGCCATAAATAAATGGCTTTTTAGAAATTGTGTAGTTAAAATTTTAGAACTTTGACTAATAGTGTATACAAAACTATTTTTATCGGTAAGGTGAAAGCAACATCATTAGATTCGTCATTAAAACTTGTTTCCAAATAATGGTCAAAGGTGCATATTGCGGACTATGTCAATGCATAAATGTCATCTACTGATGAACGAGGGAGTAGAATTCTTTATTTTCTAGCAAGTCCAATTTATCCTTTTTTCTGACGGTTTGATTATAGATGAGCAATGCTAGGGCGACAAACAGATTTTGCAAACTTTACGGATTGATGCATGAT
>NC_041389.1:80104527-80109789 GCF_002162155.2 Triticum dicoccoides | reverse complement strand
AAGGGCCCCGTAAAACCCTCCGTTGCTTTCTGTGCATTTAGAATTATTGATTAAAGATAGTCTAAGAGAAACTGTAGCATAACAATCAATGCATGATTGCTAGTTACCCTATAGACAACCATGTTAAGTTCCGCTTTAAAATATGTCCTTTACATAAGAAAATTATATTCCTGTAGTGTTAGGCCCAATCCTATACACCCTAGTGTCATTAAAAATGGTTGTAGATTTGTGCATATCTTTCAAAAAAAATACCATGAAAGATATGTGAAGTCAATACAAATTGCTCCACGTCTAGCTAAATAGTACTACTACATCTGATTGTAAATACAAGATGCTATGTACCCAGTCGTGCGACGCTAGCCAACCGCCAGGGAGCCGCTGCTAGGGTTCCTCCTGCCTCTCGTTGGTGCCAGCGCCGGTCCACCTCGTCTCCAGTGGCCTTAGGGCCATGGAGGCGTGGTGGATCTCGGTGCTTGCTGGTGGGAGGGATTCGTTTTTGATGATTTTTTGAGTTTTTTAGTGGTTGTGTCCTTCTCAGAGTGACGAGACGGTGGCGGCTCTCTAAAGATGGAATAAATTTCTCCCCATCTAGCCCCCGTCTTGGTGGTGCTTCTAGCGTCATCGGAGGGTGTGTGAAGATTTGTCTCTGACGGATCTCACCGGATTCGGTGAGGTGTTCATCTTCGGTGGATCCACGTGGATCAGGTCCTTGTTCTTGTGTGTTTGTGTGTCTGCTTGGATCCTTCCGATCCAACCTTCTCTTCAACGGCGGTGTTTGTTGTTCTGGTGCGCTGGTCCTTTAGGGCCTTAGCACGATGACTTCCCAATTGTCTACTACGACAAGTTTTGCCCGACTCTATTGAGGAAGGGGTGATGACGGCGGCGTGCCTTCGGCTTACTTTAGTGCTTGTAGTCGTCGCTAGGTGGTCTATGGATCTGGTTGTAGTTTTATTATTTTTGGTATTCGTTGTACTATCATGATTGATGATGGATAGATTGGAATTTTTTCCGCAAAAAATAATAACACAAGATGCTATGCATACAGTTTCAATACGGTCCTCGGTATGACAAACCATCTCCACCACAAGCTTGTTCCTTTTTTTAACCAGTTCGGTTTGAATTAGTATTGTACAAGAATCAGATGTAGTCTGAGCTATTCTGTTGTAAATTTATGATTTTCTTGAAATTGTGTAGTTTTTTTTAACTTTAACCACTAGCGTTTACATTTTCGTGACTGGTAAGATGAAAGCAACATCAATAGATTTGTCATTGCAGAAATATTTCTGAACTTGTTTAAATATTGGTCAAAGGTGCATATCGGAGATTATGTCAATGCCCAAGGCACCCGCCGACGAACTAAGAGAGTAGAGTTCTTTCATTTTATTGTTTTGTTCAAATAATAGCAAGTCCAGTCCATCTATTTGTTGTATCCCGAGGTTTGATTATTTGAGAAAATTGCAACATAACATTAGCAAGGCCAGTTTGGAAAATTTGCTCCTAACCCATGTCAAAATTCGATTTGTATCATGGGATTTATATAAATTCATCCACGTCCTCAACATGCCTCAAAACAACTTGAATTTATCATTTGATTGTTTTGGAAAATTATAGCATAACATTGATCTGAATGTCTGAAGTCATTGGTACGCGACACCAACAGGCTTGGTGGAAGACGACCCGTGGTGACGAACTTGAGCAGTTGCACGTAGTGCTTCCCCGAAACATAATTCATCCTCTCCTGATGCAGGATCATAAGGACAAGAGGTACCAGATACATGCACTCCTACTCGCCAATGCATGTTGGCATTTGGGATGGAGTAGTCTACGATGACGACACAAATAGTGAGAAGAGGCAAACCCTAGCTTGTTTTAGTGTATTTTTGGCTGTGGCTGGTAAGTCGTTATATATAGACCCACGCGGTATCGTGTAGCGATTATGATCTCAAATAGACTTAGTTTTGTAGCTGTAAACTTACCGGACAAGAAAACAACCAACTTGTTTACCAAGAAACCAAAAAAGTAAAGCGACAAAAAGAAACTACGTACATGCAAGGTTACAAACCGATTTTTTCACATGCCCACGCCCTTCACCCCGGCGAGACCAGGCGAGATGATCAACCGCATGCGGTGTTCTCTATCTCTCTCCTCATACTCATCACTTAGTGTCGTGGGGAGACTATATTTAAGTTGGTCTCATGTCTCCTTCACTTTTGGGGTGAGACTGAAGATTGCAGCTTCACTTGCCATTTATACATGGGCCTTTGAGATTTACATTAGAAATTTTAGAAAATCTTCATGGCCAACCCATTTATTCTAACACGCTACACCCTGTTTTTTTTCATTGTTTGTGTTTATGGACGATATTCCTATTGGGTGATGGTTATAGTGGTTCTTTATGTATTCATACGCAGAGACCGAGAAGGATGGGCCGGTAAGACTAACAAAACCTTTTGTAGTGAAAACTAAATGTTAAACTCCAGCGTTCTTCATTCTACATTTATTTATTTATTTATTTATTTTTGCAACCTGAAGGGGCTTTGAATATTTGCTTTTCATCCGTCTGATGATTCCTTTGGTACCGAGATTCTTGCATGACCTTTCTGTCATATCATCCACGTATCCTGGGTCCATTATTGGTTAAATTTGAAGTTGAGTTCACAAGATGCCAACGAAGGCTGCATCCAATGGCCTTGACACATATATTTTTATTACAACGGCTTGTGATACATATATTTATACAATATATTTTAGAAAAGCAAAAGAAAGCTGAGAGTGACTATTGCTCAATCGACCAGGAGCTAGTAAATCCATCAAATCCATGATTAGAAATTTAGAACATAGTTAGAAGAGTAAGACTTGCTGGTTGACCTACATATAACCCTTCCTATTAAGTCCCTCTTATTGAAAATGAAGGTATAAAGATGTTGTGGACTAATTGCACAATAGTTCAAGTTGTGTTAGTAGTATTGGCTACATAAGAAAATGATTCTTCTGTAGTGTGAGGCCCAACCTTACACACTCTAGTGTCATTAAAAATGGTTATAGTTGGGCATCTTCTAAGAAAATATGAAAGAAATGTAGGGTCGATGCAAACTACTACTACTCCACGTCTAGCTAAATAGTACTATCACATGTGTATGTAAATAGATGGCTTTCCAGAAAATGTGTAGTTAAAGTTTTAAAACTTTGACACAAAAGTATTTTCATCCGTAAAATAATGCAACATTATTAGTTTTGTCATTAAACATGTTTTCAAACGCCTACAAATTAATGATCAAAGATGCATATTGAAGACTATATCAATGCATAAATGTCAGCTGTCGACAAACCGAGGGAGTAGAATTCTTTATATATGTTGTTTTGTTCAAATTATAGCAAGTCCAGTTTATCCTTATTTTTTTGACGTTTGATTATACTAATCCCATAGATACTACAAGAGACAATTCCAATATAACAATCAATCAATGATTGCTAGTTACCCAATAGATAACCATGGTAAGTTCCTCTTCAAATTATGTCCTTTTCACAAGAAAATGCTTTTCCTGTAGTGTGAGCCCCAACCCTATACACCCTAGTGTTACTAAAAAAGATTGTAGATTTGGAGGCATATCTTCCAAGAAAATACTGCTACTACGAAAGATATGCGTAGTCGATGCAAACTGCTCTACATCTAGCTAAATAGTACTACGGGTTCAATATGACCCATGTACCACGAACCACCTGCACACATGATTATTCCATTTTTTCAACCAGTTCGATTTGGATTAGTGTCGTACAAGAAGGATGCGATCTCTCGTATGCATATCCATTTTGTTGTAAATAGATGGCTTTCTTGAAATTGTGTAGTAAAATTTTGTTTGAAATTCTCAAAAAAAATTGTTTGGAAGCTTTGCTCTCAAATGCTTTGTGAGTGTCCATTACTATTTACTACTCTCTCTGTTTCATAATATAAAAGTGTTTTTGACATAGACTAGACTAGACGGAGGGAGTATGATGGAGTAGCAAAGATGCCATCAGCCCATAAGCACTCACACTAATGCCTCCTTTTTGTTTCTCATCATATCATGGATACAATCCAAGAAACTAAAAAATACACCCTCCAAAAATATAAAAAACACACACCCAAGTTGACCATACCAGGAGGGCCCACACCCCCCTCCCTACCCCCCACCCTCTCTCTCATCAGTCATCACATTTTCTTCTTCACTGCCATCGCCTTCCCAGTTCACACCCCTCTCCCTCTCTCTCTCTCTCTAGCCCTGTTCTCTTTCTCTCTCCTCGGGGAGGCTTCTCCCCTAGCTCTCCTCCTCCTCCTCCTCCCTTTACCTTTGGGCTATATAAGCTTTGGGGGATTGGAAAGCGGCAGCGAGCGGGCGGGCGGGGCTCTCGCCGAGTTTGAAGTTGAACCCACCCCAAGCCAAAACCCCATCTTTCTCTCTCCTCCTCCCCGCCGCCGCCCCTTCAAATCGCAGCCGCTCCCCCCCGCCTCCGTCCCCGATCAAATGCGGCGAGATCTGCGCGCGTGACCCCGTAAGTCCACCGCGCCCTGCCCCCTCCCGTCCGGCGCCCTCTCCGCCGGCCGCGGCGGGGTTCTTGGAGCCGGCATTTCAGCCTCTGAGCTCGGATTAGATTGGATTGTTCTTCCGTTTTTCCCCTCTGCTCTTTTCTGTGTGCAGCTGGGCTGTGTTCTTGGTTCCTTGGGGTGGATCGAGAGCCGCGCTGTGCGCCGCCATTTCGCATCCATTTTTGATGCGCTCATGGAGTTGGCATTTGGGATTCGTTCGTTGATTTTAAAAGGAAAAACAAATCATTGGGGTGGCTTTGATTCGGAGTTGGTGGAGCTTGGACCCGGGGCTGATTATTTTTCTCCCCCCGCGTCTTGAATTCTGATTTGCTCCTTGAGTTCCGATTTGACATTTCGGCCCAGAGCTCCACCGTTTCCTCTTTCTTTTCTTTTTTCAGAACAGTTTAGTGGGGCTGTCGGCAGGTTTTGTCACCGGGTGCTTTGCTTTTGCATCCGTAATTACGGATCACTTGTCTTTTCTTATGTTTTCATGTGAGCTCACGCTTTTGGTCTTCTCCTTCCCCCTAACCCCAAGATATATCTCTTGGAGTATTGGCAACTTTGCCATCCATTTTGATTTGTTTTCTCTGGACAATACTACCTTTTTTCCACTCTGAGCATATTTTTTTTGTGTGTGGAGTTGTTTGGTACTTCAATGCACTTATTCTTCACCATTGCTTGACAGAAGTACTGATTTG
>NC_041389.1:80047480-80104185 GCF_002162155.2 Triticum dicoccoides | reverse complement strand
GCATATCCTGCTGTGTGCGAGCTGCAGCAGACTCAACAAGGATGGATCAGTATGAGGTATTGGAGCAGATTGGGAAAGGAGCATTCGGCTCTGCTCTGTTGGTGAGGCACAAGGTGGAGAAGAAGAAGTGAGGCTGACTAGCACCCCCCTTCACTCGCCTTCTATGGCCAGTTTTGTTTCAGTCATTTTGATGCTTAGTTTCGTGCAGGTATGTGCTGAAGAAGATTCGGCTTGCGCGGCAAACGGACCGCACTCGCCGGTCTGCCCACCAGGAGGTAAATCTTCTTCTGCTTCATCTTCCCAAGCTACACTTTTCATTTTTGGGTGCCTATTTATGATTTGAAGGGAAAAATCTTTTGTTCATCAAGACCAGCTTACTGATGTCATTTTTGATACGAACTATAAGTAGACGTGGTGCAGATTTAGTTATGTAAATAAATTACCACCTGATGGTGCTATTGAGTTTAGCTGGCCAGTGATGAATTGATCCGAATCATTGAACTAGCAAGATATATTGTCTTGTGTTGTGCTTTCCTTTCACTGAATTGTGCGGAATTGTTCTTCATGCAGATGCAGCTTATTGCAACTGTGAGAAATCCGTTCATCGTGGAGTACAAAGATTCGTGGGTAGAGAAGGTAGGTAAAAGGACAAAAAAGACCTAAACTGGCAAGCAGGAAGGCGAAATTGCTTCAGTTTTACTTAATATATGTGTTATGCTCATTCTGTCTATTTGAACTTTCAGGGTTGCTATGTCTGCATTGTAATTGGTTATTGTCAGGGAGGAGACATGTATGTTACCCTGTGATGTCCTTTTAAACAGTTTTTCACAAACTTTAGTCCCTGTAGTTAACACAATATGTATTGGTCCAGGTCTGAAGCTATTAAAAGAGCTAATGGTACCTATTTCTCTGAGGAGGTGCAGTTCTTGCCTTGCTTTTATTTTGTCATCTTTAAGTTGTTTTGTCGAGGAACGCACTTTTAACTGTTCTCATTTTGCAGAAGCTTTGCAAGTGGCTCGTGCAGCTCCTTATGGCTCTTGATTACTTGCACACAAACCACATTCTTCACCGTGATGTGAAGGTCAGTGACAACTGACAGTGCTTCAATTGGAGCGTATGATGGTACTTGTATTTGTAAGGCGTGATAATAATGTGTACTGATGCTGCTAATTTGTTTCAGTGCTCCAATATTTTCATTGCCAGGGACCAAACTATAAGACTCGGTACGTAGCTTAGTCCCAGAAAAAGTGCAATACTTTATGTATGAGTTATGCAATCCTGGTAATGATGTGATTCCAAATTTAATAACATGCAGGTGACTTTGGGCTTGCAAAAATACTGACTTCTGATGATCTGGCGTCTTCCGTAAGTGATCAAATTATTTTTTGTCTTTCTTATGCATAGTCGATGGTGTACTTAGTACTATATTGCTCTGAACCTAGGTGGTAGGAACACCAAGCTATATGTGCCCAGAACTTCTTGCTGATATACCATATGGTAGCAAGTCTGATATTTGGTCTCTAGGTATGTATCACTTCTATGTGATAAATCAGTTTCCTGAAAACTTGTGATTCCATACTTATATATATATTTTTTCTGTTTCAGGATGTTGTATATACGAAATGACTGCTCTCAGGCCTGCCTTTAAAGCTTTCGTAAGTCTCTAGATTTCCTTATTTTTTGTGCCCATGGATGTAATTAGTTTATAGATTATTGCAAATTGTTGGTCAAACTTCAAACTACAAAGTAACATTATTGTTTACCTGCTGAGCACTTTATGCTCTTTAAGTTAGATTATTTGACACGTCTAGGACGTTTATGTTCTATTATTAGTAAACCTGCATTGTACTAATAACTAGGCTCACATTGTACTAACCATGTAAGGCCCCAGAAATTAATGAGGGTTTGGTTGTCATTAATTCATGGCAGGACATGCAAGCTTTGATTAACAAGATCACGAAGTCAATAGTATCACCATTGCCTACCAAATATTCTGGTCCATTGTAAGTTAGCAAGCTTTTTTGTTTCTCACTCAATTTTGCTTGTCATCTTACCCGAATGGAGCATGCTTAACTTTTACTTCCTTCATGCAGTCGGGGACTTATTAAGAGCATGCTGCGGAAAAGCCCAGAGCACAGACCAAGCGTAATTCCTCAGAGTCATTTGCCAATCTACCATTTATTTTCATACAAATTTGTTCTCTGATGCACATACCCACTTATACCTGTATAGGCTGGAGAACTGCTGAAACATCCTCAACTTCAGCCTTATGTGTTTCAAGTCCAACTGAAGTCTAGTCCTACTCGCAATATTCATCCCATCAATGAATCTCTGACTGACAAAGTTAAGAAGATGACAGTACCTGATGATGTCCCTGATTCTGCGCGCAGAAGAATGGTCAGGAGAAACTCTTTGGGAAGTCATAGGATCGTGACATTTAGCAAGCCATCACCCGAGCGTAACTCTGTTAGTTCTACTCGGAGCATCAAGGAATATACAACTACTCAGAGTTGCAAAGAGTTATCGGTTGACAGCAGTCAGGCTGAGGATGACGAGGTTACCAGTAAAGCCATGATAACCAAGACATCAAGCATCCTAAGGACTCCCAAGAGTAATCCAGCCAAGACATTCACAAGTAGAAACAGGCTTGAAACTCCAAAAACATCTTATAACAGAACAAACCGCGCTGAGGTATTTTTTGCCATTGATTCTTTATGCTCTAATAAATATTACTGATAAACTTGTTCTCCATTTGTTAGTGAAATGCCATAGTCCTCAATCATAGGCGTGGCTCTAACATGAATTTGCATTCTTTAGTTTGCTACTTGCTTAAGCAAATGTTTGAATATTCATTGAGCGTCTAATTTCTCCCGTGCAGCCGCCCTCAGTGACACCTGTGAACAAGAGTGCTCGACTGGCTCGAAGAGTATCCCTCCCGCTGTCGACATATGAAACGCCCATCAAGCGCAGCATCAGCATTGTTGACCAGCTAGGCTCCCCTGATGTCTCCATGAACGCGCCTCGAATCGACAGGATCGCAGAGTTTCCACTTGCTTCATCCGAGGACCCCTTCCACTCCATCCACAAGCTCTCTTCAGCTCACGGCTCATGCTCCACCCCTCCCTTCATCAACCGGTCGATCACCAAGGACAAGTGCACGATCCAGGTGCTCCGCGCGGACGGCGGGGACAACGGGAGCGACTCGTCTGGCCGCAACGCCACGGCCGCGTCGAGCCGGGGCTCCAACGACTCGAGGCTGCAGCGGTTCGACATGTCGTCGTTCCAGCAGCGCGCGGAGGCGCTGGAGGGGCTGCTGGAGTTCAGCGCGCAGCTGCTGCAGCAGGAGAGGTACGACGAGCTGGGGATCCTGCTGAAGCCGTTCGGCCCCGAGAAGGCGTCCCCCAGGGAGACGGCCATCTGGCTCTCAAAGAGCTTCAAGGAGACGACGTAGCGGCAGCGCCCGTCTCCACGGTCGGCCGGTCGCCATTTTTGTAACGTGATGCACGACCGACCGACGTAGCTGAGGTAGTTGAATTAAATCGGTGTTAGGCCTGAAGTTTAGCTGCTGGGACCAAAGCAAACACCATCTCAGTGTTGCTGTTTCCCTAACTTGTTAGCTATAGCTAGTAAGTAACCCCAGTTCACTAGTAGCAGCAGTAGAAGCACTAGTAGCACTAGTAGTAGTAGTAGAATTGTACTGCTAAGTTGGAACCCTGGATCTGGCAAGACCTTGAACCCTTGTAGCCATGCTGCCTGCCTTGCCCCATTTCAATCATGCCATGATCCTCTATGCTATGCCTATGCCATGATCTGTCTCCTGATTGGGTCAATGCAAGAATCCTATGCCTCCTACGAGCATAGGTAGCAAGTTTAAAAATGCTGGAATGGAAGCTTTCATGTTATTCCGACTTGAAAATCCATGCGTGGATGGGTAGATGCCATGTGATGTACCTAACCTAAGCCCTGTGTCTGCGCGCGCGGCTTGATTCCAAGCTGAATTTAAACCACGGCTTGTCCTTAAACAAGCGAGGATCTCAGCCGGGGCAAGCTGCCAAACGGGGCGGCGTGGCCATGTGGTGACGAGAAAACAAAAACAAGAACCTGGGGGTTTGGCACGGGGCCGAATCTCCCCATGTGCCCAGCTGCCTTTGATAGGAGACGGGAGAGGAGAACGATGGCGTGGATCTCGGGAGCACGGCGCGCGGGGTATGTCTTGGCGCCATGCGGGCGTCGCAGAGGCAACGGTACCGTGTAGATGGAGATGGAGAGCAGTCTCCTTGTCGATCCATTGCATCCGTCTTGGGAGATTACAGCCGGTGGCGTATGCTCTTGAGTCTTTGCCAAGCAAACACCCTTTGCCTTTTTTCTTTTTTGCGGGGAAAACACCCTTTGCCTTGCATTGGTAATCTACAAGTGCTGGCTAATGAACACATCAATCAAAATGTGCTTTTGTTTATCAGGGCCTCTCGTTTTTCTAGATGAGTTTTGGAATGCATTATGTTCATCTTTCCCCCTGATTCTTTCTTGAGGGTTTATGGGCATAGAGTACTACAGTAGGCAGCAGGAGTTTCAAGTGTGGCCTGAGCCATTCCGACGGTCCTTTTTTTGGGAAAAAAAAAGCGTGGGATGCAATCTCAGACATGAAGCATAATAAGGCACCGGGGCCAAATGGGTTTCGGGCTGAGTTCTATGAGAAATTCTGGTCGGTCATCAAGGGTGATACTATGCTTAAGTTTTTTTTTTGTGAGGGAGATATTATGCTTATGTTAGTAGAGTTAGACAGTGAGAATTTTCCATTGTACGAACCAAACTTCGGCATTATCACCGTTCTTTGTAAAAAAAGAAGAGGCTATTAAGATACAACGGTCTCATCCAATTTGTTTATTCAATGTTAGTTTTAAGATTTTCATCAAAAGTTGCAGCTAATCGTGTGACTGCAATTGCTCACAAGGTGGCAAGATCTACACAAATGGCTTTCATGCCTGGAAGACAAATCCCAGAGGGAGTTGTGGTTTTGCATGAAACCATCCACGAGTTGCACTCTAAGAAATTCGATGGAGTTATCCTCAAGATGGACCTTGAAAATACGTATGATAAAGTTGAATGTCCTTTTTTGCAGCAAGCTATGCGCATGAAAGGCTTTCCAGTAAAATGGTGTCGATCGGTCGATTCATTTGTTTGTGAGGGTAGTGTAGGTGTGAAGGTAAATAATGACATTGGTCATTATTTTCAGATGAGAAAGAGAGTATGCGAGGGGATGCTCTATCGCCCATCCTTTTCAATATTGTTGCAGACCTTCTAGCCGTATTTTTTTTTCTCGAATACGCGCGGGTGTGCGTACCATTTTATAAAGAAGAAGGGGTAAGACTTCCCAGCAGTTTACAACGTTCGTTACACGGCTATCGCCAACCACCTCCGCCAACATCCGCCTATATACAGACCAACTACTCACCCACCGCCCACCTTGCCAGTCCTGCAAAAACTCCATCTAGACCCCCTCCTAGAAGCCCTGCTTGTCTCCATATCCTGCCCTCGCTATCGAACTGCCAGATGACCTGGGTAGTGGAGGGTACCGCACCATCAAACACAATATCATTCCGGTGCTTCCAGATGACCCACATGCCTAGCAGACACAACGCTCGCATGGTTCGCTGCTGTTCCGTATGTTGCTCTTGTCTAATGCACCAAGAGCCTAAAGTGTCGTCGACCAGTGGTTCCAACTCTGGCCGACCCATCACTGTTGGGGAACGTAGCAGAAATTCAAAATTTTCCTACGTGTCACCAAGATCTATCTATGGAGAGACCAGCAACGAGGGGAAGGAGAGTGCATCTACATACCCTTGTAGATCGCTATGCGGAAGTGTTCAAGTGAACGGGGTTGATGGAGTCGTACTCGTCGTGATTCAAATCACCGATGACCAAGTGCCGAACGCACGGCACCTCCGCGTTCAACACACGTACAGCCCGGTGACGTCTCCCACGCCTTGATCCAGCAAGGAGAGAGGGAGAGGTTGAGGAAGACTCCATCCAGCAGCAGCACAACGGCGTGGTGGTGATGGAGGAGCGTGGCAATCCTGCAGGGCTTCGCCAAGCACCACAGAAGAGGAGGGAGAGAGAGATGCAGGGCTGCACCAACGAGAGATCGAATCACGTGTGTTTTGGGGCAGCCCTAGGCCTCTATTTATATGGGGAAGGGGAGGGGCTACGCCCCCTCTAGGGTTCCTACCCCTAGGGGGGGCGGCAGCCCTAGATGGGGACAAGGGTGGCGGCCAAGAGGGGAGAGGGGAGGGAGGCGCCACTAGATGGGCCCCTAAGGCCCATCCCCTTTAGGGTTTGCCCCCTTCCCACCTCTTAGGCGCCATGGGCCCTTGTGGGAGGCGCACCAGCCCACTAAGGGGCTGGTTCCTCACCACTCTTAGCCCACGCAAGCCTCCGGGGTTGGTGGACCCACTTGGTGGACCCCCGGGACCCTCCCGGTGGTCCCGGTACATTACCGATATCGCCCGAAACTTTTCCGGTGACCAAAACAGGACTTCCCATATATAAATCTTTGCCTCCGGACCATTCCGGAACTCCTCGTGACGTCCGGGATCTCATCCGGGACTCCGAACAACATTCGGTAACCACATACAAGCTTCCTATATAACCCTAGCGTCATCGAACCTTAAGTGTGTAGACCCTACGGGTTCGGGAGACATGCAGACATGACCGAGACGTTCTCCGGCCAATAACCAACAGCGGGATCTGGATACCCATGTTGGCTCCCACATGTTCCACGATGATCTCATTGGATGAACCACGATGTCAAGGACTTAATCAATCCCGTATACAATTCCCTTTGTCTAGCGGTACGATACTTGCCCGAGATTCGATCGTCGGTATCCCGATACCTTGTTCAATCTCGTTACCGGCAAGTCTCTTTACTCGTTCCGTAACACATCATCCCGTGATCAACTCCTTGATCACACTGTGCACATTATGATGATGTCCTACCGAGTGGGTCCAGAGATACCTCTCCGTTTACACGGAGTGACAAATCCCAGTCTCGATTCGTGCCAACCCAACAGACACTTTCGGAGATACCCGTAGTGTACCTTTATAGTCACCCAGTTACGTTGTGACGTTTGGCACACCCAAAGCACTCCTACGGTATCCGGGAGTTGCACAATCTCATGGTCTAAGGAAATGATACTTGACATTAGAAAAGCTTTAGCATACGAACTACATGATCTTGTGCTAGGCTTAGGATTGGGTCTTGTCCATCACATCATTCTCCTAATGATGTGATCCCGTTATCAACGACATCCAATGTCCATAGCCAGGAAACCATGACTATCTGTTGATCACAACGAGCTAGTCAACTAGAGGCTCACTAGGGACATATTGTGGTCTATGTATTCACACGTGTATTACGATTTCCGGATAATACAGTTATAGCATGAATAAAAGACTATTATCATGAACAAAGAAATATAATAATAATCAATTTATTATTGCCTCTAGGGCATATTTCCAACAGTCTCCCACTTGCACTAGAGTCAATAATCTAGTTCACATCGCCATGTGATTAACACTCACAGGTCACATTGCCATGTGACTAATACCCAAGAGTTTACTAGAGTCAGTAGTCTAGTTCACATCACTATGTGATTAACACTCAATGAGTTTTATGTTTGATCATGTTGCTTGTGAGAGAGGTTTTAGTCAACGGGTCTGAACCTTTCAGATCCGTGTGTGCTTTACAAATCTCTATGTCATTTCCTAGATGCAGCTACCACGCTCTATTTGGAGCTATTC
This sequence comes from Triticum dicoccoides, assembly GCF_002162155.2. NCBI lineage: Eukaryota > Viridiplantae > Streptophyta > Magnoliopsida > Poales > Poaceae > Triticum > Triticum dicoccoides. Next base: position 80,096,388 of record NC_041389.1, on the reverse strand, counting down.
CAAATAACTGTTCTATTATACGAATCCAGTTTACTACTCAGAATAATCTGGTTTAGTGTCAAAGTTTGCATCGGCGTAACCCTTTACGACGAACTCTTTTACCACCTCCATAATCGAGAAAATTCCTTAGTCCACTAGTTACTAAGGATAACTTTGACCGCTGTCCTGTGATCCATTCTTGGATCACTCTTGTACCCCTTGACCAACTCATGGCAAGGCACACTTCAGGTGCGGTACACAGCATAGCATACTGTAGAGCCTATGTCTTAAGGATAGGGGACGACCTTCGTCCTTTCTCTCTATTCTGCCGTGGTCGAGCTTTAAGTCTTAACTTCATACCTTACAACTCAGGCAAGAACTCCTTCTTTGACTGATCCATCTTGAACATCTTCAAGATCACGTCAAGGTATGTGCTCATTTGAAAGTTCCATTAAGCGTTTTGATCTTATCCTTATAGATCTTGATGCTCAATGCTCAAGTAGCTTAATCCAGGCTTTCCATTGAAAAACACTTTCCCAATAACCCTATATGCTTTCCAGAAATTCTACATCATTTCTGATCAACAATATGTCAACATATACTTATCAGAAATTCTATAGTGCTCCCACTCACTTCTTTGGAAATACAAGTTTCTCATAAACTTTATATAAACCCAAAATCTTTGATCATCATCAAAGCATACATTCCAACTCCGAGATGCTTACTCCAGTCCTCAGAAGGATTGCTGGAGCTTTGCATACTTATTAGCATCTTTCAGGATTGACAAAACCTTCCGGTTGTATCACATACAACCTTTCCTCAAGAAAATCGTCGAGGAAACAATGTTTTGACACCCTATCTGCAAGATTTCATAAATAATGCAGTAATCGCTAATATAATTCCAACAGACTCTTAGCATTGCTACGAGCGAGAAAGTCTCACCGTAGTCAACTCCTTGAACTTGTCGGAAAACATCTTAACGACAAGTCGAGCTTTCTTAATGGTGACATTTACCATCATTGTCCGTCTTCCTTTTAAAATCCATCTACACTCAACAGCCTTACGACTATCAAGTAGTTCTTCCAAAGTCTACACTTTGTTTTCATATATGGATCCTCTCTCGGATTATATGGCCTCAAGCCATTTATCGGAATCCGGGCCCACCTTCGCTTCTCCATAGCTTGAAGGTTCATTGTTGTCAGGCAACATGACTTCCAAGACAGGATTACTGTACCACTCTGAAGTAGTACGTATCCTTATCACCCTACGAGGTACGGCAGTGACTTGATCCGAAACTTCATGATCACTATCATAAACTTCTACTTCAATTGGTGTAGGTGCCACATGAACAACTTCCTGTGCCCTGATACACACTGGTTGAAGTGATGGTTCAATAACCATATCAAGTCTCCACCATCCTCCCACTCAATTCTTTCGAGAGAAACTTTTCCTCGAGAAAGGACCCGATTCAAGAAACAATTCATATTGCTTTCGGATCTGAATTAGGAGGTATACCCAACTGTTTTGGGTGTCCTATGAAGATGCATTTTATCCGCTTTGGGTTCGAGCTTATCAAGCTGAAACTTTTTCACATAAGCGTCGCAGCCCCAAACCTTTAAGAAACGACAACTTAGGCTTCTCTAAACCATAATTCATACGGTGTCATCTCAACGGAATTACGTGGTGCCCTATTTAAAGTGAATGTGGTTGTCTCTAATGCCTAACCCATGAAAAAAAAGTGGTAATTCAATAAGAGACATCATGGTACGCACCATATCCAATAGGGTGCAACTATGATGTTCGGACACACCATCACACTATGGTGTTCCAGGCGGTATTAATTGCGAAACAATTTCCACAACGTCTTAATTGTGTGCCAAAACTCGTAACTCAGATATTCATCTCTATGATCATATCATAGACATTTTATCCTCTTGTCACAATGATCTTCTACTTCACTCTGAAATTACTTGAACCATTCAATAATTCAGACTTGTGTTTCATCAAGTAAATATTCTCAACATCTACTCGAATCATCTGTGAAGTAAGAACATAACGATATTCACTGCATGCCTCAGCACTCATTGGACTGGACACATCAAAAATGTGTTACTTCCAACAAGTTGCTATCTTGTTCCATCTTACTGAAAAACGAGGCTTTCAGTCATCTTGCCCATGTGGTATGATTTGCATGTCTCAAGTGATTCAAAATCAAGTGAGTCCAAACGATCCATCTGCATGGAGTTTCTTCATGCGTATACACCAATAGACATGGTTTGCATGTCTCAAACTTTTCAAAACGAGTGAGTCCAAAGATCCATCAACATGGAGCTTCTTCATGCGTTTTATACCATTATGACTTTCATGGCAGTGCCACAAGTAAGTGGTACTATCATTACTGTCTTATATCTTTTGGCATGAAAATGTGTATCACTACGATCGAGATTCAATCAACCATTCAGGTTTAATACTAATCTTGATGGTAGAGGGAGCGTGCGATGTTTGATCACATCAAACTTGGAAACACTTCCAACATATATCGTCAGCTCACCTTTAGCTAGTCTCCGTTTATTCCGTAGCTCTTTATTTTGAGTTACTAACACTTAGCAACCGAACCGGTACCTAATACCCTGGTGCTACTAGGAGTACTAGTAAAGTACACATTAACATAATGTATATCCAATATACTTCTATCGACCTTGCCAGCCTTCTAATCTACCAAGTATCTAGGGTAATTCTGCTCCAGTGGCTGTTCCCCTTATTACAGAAGCACTTAGTCTCGGGTTTGGGTTCAACCTTGGGTTTCTTCACTAGAGCAGCAGCTGATTTGCCGTTTCATGAAGTATCCCTTTGTTCCCTTGCCCTTCTTGAAACTAGTGGTTTCACCAACCATCAACAATTGATGCTCCTTCTTGATTTCTACTTTCGCGGTGTCAAACATCGCGAATATCTCAAGGATCATCATATATGTCCCTGATATATTATAGTTCATCACGAAGCTCTAGCAGCTTGGTGGTAATGACTTCGGAGAACTATCACTGTCTCATCTGGAAGATCAACTCCCACTTGATTCAAATGATTGTTGTACTCAGACAATCTGAGCACAAGCTCAACAATTGAGCTTTTCTCCCTTAGTTTGTAGGCTAAGAAAATCATCGGAGGTCTTATACCTCTTGACGTGGGCACGAGCCTGAAATTCCAATTTCAGCCCTCAAAACATCTCATATGTTTCGTGATGTTTCAAAAACGTCTTTGGTGCCTCAACTCTAAACCGTTTAACTGAACTATCATGTAGTTATCAAAACGTGTATGTCAGATGTTCGCAACATCCACACACAACGTTCGAGGTTCAGCACACTAAGCGGTGCATTAAGGACATAAGCCTTCTAAGAAGCAATGAGGACAATCCTCAGTTTACGGACCTAGTCCGCATAATTGCTACTATCAACTTTCAACTAATTTTTCTCTAGGAACATATCTAAACAGTAGAACTATAGCGTGAGCTATGACATAATTTGCAAAATCCTTTTGACTATGTTCAGGATAATTAAGTTCATCTTATGAACTCCCACTCAGATAGACATCCCTCTAGTCATCTAAGTGATTACATGATCCGAGTCAACTAGCCCGTGTCCGATCATCACGTGAGACGAACTAGTTAACGTCGGTGAACATCTTCATGTTGATCGTATCTACTATACGACTCATGCTCGACCTTTCGGTCTTCTGTGTTCCGAGGCCATGTCTGTACATGCTAGGCTCGTCAAGTTAACCCTAAGTGTTTCGCGTGTGTAAATCTGTCTTACACCCGTTGTATGTGAACGTTAGAATCTAACACCCGATCATCACGTGGTGCTTCGAAACACGAACTGTCGCAACGGTGCACAGTTAGGGGAGAACACTTCTTGAAATTGTTGTAAGGGATCATCTTATTTACTACCATCGTTCTAAGCAAACAAGATGTATAAACATGATAGACATCACATGCAATCAAATAGTGACATGATATGGCCATCATCACTTTGCTCCTTTTGATCTCCATCTTCGGGGCTCCATGATCATCATCGTCACCGGCATGACACCATGATCTCCATCATCGTGTCTTCATGAAGTTGTCACGCCAACGACTACTTCTACTTCTATGGCTAACGCGTTTAGCAATAAAGTAAAGTAAGTTACATGGCGTTCTTCAATGACACGCAGGTCATACAATAAATAAAGACAACTCCTATGGCTCCTGCCGGTTGTCATACTCATCGACATGCAAGTCGTGAATCCTATTACAAGAACATGATCAATCTCATACATCACATATATCATTCATCACATCCTTTTGGCCATATCACATCACATAGCATACCCTGCAAAAACAAGTTAGACGTCCTCTAATTGTTGTTTGCATGTTTTACGTGGCTGCTATGGGTTTCTAGCAAGAACGTTTCTTACCTACGCAAAGACCACAACATGATATGCCAATTGCTATTTACCCTTCATAAGGACCCTTTTCATCGAATCTGATCCGACTAAAGTGGGAGAGACAGACACCCGCCAGCCACCTTATGCAACTAGTGCATGTTTGTCGGTGGAACCGGTCTCACGTAAGAGTACGTGTAAGGTTGGTCCGGGCCGCTTCATCCCACGATGCCGCCGAATCAAGATAAGACTAGTAACGGCAAGCATATTGAACAAAATCAATGCCCACAACTACTTTGTGTTCTACTCGTGCATAGAATCTACGCAATAGACCTAGCTCATGATGCCACTGTTGGGGAACGTAGCAGAAATTCAAAATTTTCCTACATGTCACCAAGATCTATCTATGGAGAGACCAGCAACGAGGGGAAGGAGAGTGCATCTACATACCCTTGTAGATCGCTATGCGGAAGCGTTCAAGTGAACGGGGTTGATGGAGTCGTACTCGTCGTGATTCAAATCACCGATGACCAAGTGCCGAACGCACGGCACCTCCGCGTTCAACACACGTACAGCCCGGTGACGTCTCCCACACCTTGATCCAGCAAGGAGAGAGGGAGAGGTTGAGGAAGACTCCATCCAGCAGCAGCACAATGGCGTGGTGGTGATGGAGGAGCGTGGCAATCCTGCAGGGCTTCGCCAAGCACCACAGAAGAGGAGGGAGAGAGAGATGCAGGGCTGCACCAACGAGAGATCGAATCACGTGTGTTTTGGGGCAGCCCTAGGCCTCTATTTATATGGGGAAGGGGAGGGGCTGCGCCCCCTCTAGGGTTCCTACCCCTAGGGGGGGCGGCAGCCCTAGATGGGGACAAGGGTGGCGGCCAAGAGGGGAGAGGGGAGGGAGGCGCCACTAGATGGGCCCTAAGGCCCATCCCCTTTAGGGTTTGCCCCCTTCCCACCTCTTAGGCGCCATGGGCCCTTGTGGGAGGCGCACCAGCCCACTAAGGGGCTGGTTACTCACCACTCTTAGCCCACGCAAGCCTCCGGGGTTGGTGGACCCACTTGGTGGACCCCCGGGACCCTCCCGGTGGTCCCGGTACATTACCGATATCGCCCGAAACTTTTCCGGTGACCAAAACAGGACTTCCCATATATAAATCTTTACCTCCGGACCATTACGGAACTCCTCGTGACGTCCGGGATCTCATCCGGGAATCCGAACAACATTCGGTAACCACATACAAGCTTCCTATATAACCCTAGCGTCATCGAACCTTAAGTGTGTAGACCCTACGGGTTCGGGAGACATGCAGACATGACCGAGACGTTCTCCGGCCAATAACCAATAGCGGGATCTGGATACCCATGTTGGCTCCCACATGTTCCACGATGATCTCATCAGATGAACCACGATGTCAAGGACTTAATCAATCCCGTATACAATTCCCTTTGTCTAGCGGTACGATACTTGCCCGAGATTCGATCGTCGGTATCCCGATACCTTGTTCAATCTCGTTACCGGCAAGTCTCTTTACTCGTTCCGTAACACATCATCCCGTGATCAACTCCTTGATCACACTGTGCACATTATGATGATGTCCTATCGAGTGGGCCCAGAGATACCTCTCCGTTTACACGGAGTGACAAATCCCAGTCTCGATTCGTGCCAACCCAACAGACACTTTCGGAGATACCCGTAGTGTACCTTTATAGTCACCCAGTTACGTTGTGACGTTTGGCACACCCAAAGCACTCCTACGGTATCCGGGAGTTGCACAATCTCATGGTCTAAGGAAATGATACTTGACATTAGAAAAGCTTTAGCATACGAACTACATGATCTTGTGCTAGGCTTAGGATTGGGTCTTGTCCATCACATCATTCTCCTAATGATGTGATCCCGTTATCAACGACATCCAATGTCCATAGCCAGGAAACCATGACTATCTGTTGATCACAACGAGCTAGTCAACTAGAGGCTCACTAGGGACATATTGTGGTCTATGTATTCACACGTGTATTACGATTTCCGGATAATACAGTTATAGCATGAATAAAAGACTATTATCATGAACAAAGAAATATAATAATAATCAATTTATTATTTCCTCTAGGGCATATTTCCAACAATCACCACGCTAATCCAGTGCCACACCTCCTTGGATATGATGCAGTTTACCATGAGATGATTCATTGTCTCGTCATGCTGGTCACAAAAAGGGCATGCGTCCTGGTGGGGTAGTCCATGCCTCGCCAACCGGTCAGACGTCCAGCAACGGTTCTTGAGGGCTAGCCACACGAAGAAGCGGCACTGTAGCGGTGTCCTCGACTTCCAAGTGAATCCGGACGTTGGTGCAACCTCCAATCCCGCAAATCTTGCCGCATATGCTGAGTGGGCAGAGAACTCACCATTCTTTTCCCAAGCCCAATTGATGGAGTCTTGCACATCTGTATTGAGCTGCACCGTCTCTACTCTCGTCCATAGTGTCAGGAGCTGCTGCTGCACGATCTCATCCATGTCCGACCCAATGTCTCCTGGCCAGGATGCATTCTCCATAGCTGCAACAACTGTTCTCGTCGACCTAACCTTCATCGGGACCCTGTCGTAGATCAGCGGCGCAAGCTCACCAATGAGGAATCCATGTAGCCATCGATCCTCCCAGAATAGTGTTTCTTTCCCGTCTCCTACAACCGCCATCGCCGCCGCCTGAAATAGGGCCACCGAATCTTTGGGCACAATGATAGGGAGTCCTGACCAGGGTCTCGACTTGTCTGTTCTCTGGATCCAAGGCCATCTCGCCTTCAGAGCTGTATTCATCCATCCAAGGTTTGGGATTCCCAGGCCGCCAACCCATTTTGGCCTACAGACCATGTCCCACGCGACCGCACAGTTCCCACCATTAGCCTCCTTTTTGCCGCACTAGAGGAATCCACGACATATCTTAACCATCGCCGAAAGTGTCTCTGGAGGTAAGTCGAGTGCCAACATCGTGTGTATCGGGATCGCGCATAGCATCAAGGTAACCAGAATTAGACACACACTCTTCAGTAGTAATGTTGCCTGCTAGTTGGGTAGGCAGTTCGCCAGCTGGTCAACGACACCCTAAAACCGCACCTTCGTTTGCTTCCAAATTGTTAGAGGTAGACCCAAGTACTTGCATGGAAATGCCCCACTCGTGCCACCCGGCAAGGTACATACTGCGTCCACCTCCTCATGAGAGCACCTGTGGCCATTGCAACACTTTTTGTCATGTTTACGGATAATCCAGATGCATGTCCGAATAGGTCCAAAATGGCTCTGCACACCCTGGACTCTAGCTCCACCGGCTTGAAAACCATCACATCATCTGCGAACATCGAGACTCGCTGGTGAACACAGGAGCGGGCAAGGGGTGCTAACAATCCTTTGGCCACTGCGAATTTGAATAGGTACTGCAGTGGCTCCATGCAGAGAATAAAGACCATTGGGAACAACGGCTCCCCTTGCCTTAGCCCTTAACAGTTGAAGAATGGCTTCCCCGGTATCCCGTTTACCATGATCCTTGTCGAGGAAGTTCCATCTCCTCCCAAAGCCCATCCGCGTTAGCACCTCCAAAATAAACGACCATTGAACAGAGTCGAATGCCTTTGAAATGTCAAGTTTTAGCATGATCATCGGTTGTTTCAGAGTTGTGGCCTTTGATTGGACAGAGGGTTTTGGTCAGAATGCGATAGACGGTTCTAGGCACATAAAGCAAATCCTTCACGAGGAAGGTTGTTCTTGGAGCTTGGACTTGACGCGAAGGCTTCATCAACACTTGCATGAGATGATTTGAAAGTTCAGATTCCTCATATATGAGCCTTGCACCTTCTGACGGAGGACTAATTGGAACAACATGAAGCAATTTAGAGGATGGAGCTTTATAGTGAGTATTATCAGTCATCCAGTCTAGTACCCATGAGTTGACGTCTAAAGCACTTCCAGAAATGTACAGAGTTGCATAGAATTGAAGAATTAGTTCTTCATTCCAATCACATATATCAGAACAGAAGGAAAGGAGTCCAACTTCGTGAAGAACAGTCAGAATTGGAGTAAAGCATGGAATGGACTCCATATCCACATGATGATTTTGCCTGTGTTGGAAGACCTTTTCCTTGTCATACAGAACTGTGGCATAGAAATTCATCTGGGTAGCAGTCCAGAACCTCTTGCGCCTTAATCTTGATGAGTCATAAGGGTTTTCATCAGTGAAGAAATGATGCTCAGCGAAGAAGTTGGCCTTGTTGAATTTTGGCCTCTTTGTGCTAGACAAAGGATTTGTGGGCTTGGGCTGAAGATTTGAAGTGATGGGCTTGACAATCTCCTTAGGCACAGCTTTGGTTGCACCCGAATGAGGAATTTGAGCGCCAGGTTCTTCAACAGCAGTCTGGGTGTTGATTTCAAGAGCTGATGCAGGTGGAATATCTTCAGGAATAGATGTGAGTGGAGTTGGACATCCTTTAAATCTGGTTAATATTTCTTTAGTCTGTGTAGGAGACTGAGGAACTTGAGTGAGAGGTGTGGTAATTGGTGAATTGGGGTGAGCAGTCTCCTAATATTCATCATTTATAAGTGAAGTGGTTGAACCAATGTCCACACCCTCATCAGTTTCTTCAACACCAGCCTCCTCAGCAGTGAACTGAGGCTAGGGCGACGATACCTGCACGGGTGAAGCATTAGCATCCACCATAATTTCTTCATCAATCTGCTCTGAGGAAGCAGCAAAATGAGTTTCTTCATCACTTTCGTCATATGGAATGACATATTCTTCACCAAATGGGACTATCTCTTTTGATGGCACTACAGAAATAGGAATGACACCAATTGGTTCACTTCAGGAACTTATCAAAGTCCTCAATTTCTTTGGAGCTAAGGATTCTGCAGATGTTGATGCTTTCCTTTTCTTTGTGGTTTCCTTCTCCGTAGCCTTTGTTTTCTTCACTCCTGATGCAAAAGGAAGTGTGACTGTCTTCACCCTTGAAGACTTTGTAGGAGGAGCAGGGGATGAAGTGGGTGCTGTTTCTTCAGGCACGACTGATGCAGTCACCCTGAGAATTTCAGATACTTCAAGCTCAGTAGAGTCTTCAGCTAGCCTGGGTTGTTCTTCGAGCGCAACATTGAGTGTTGCCCTGGCAGTTTCTTCAGGAGCAGGAATTTCTTCAGTTGTCCTGGTAAATGCTTTAGCAGCCTAAATTTCTTCAGCTGCACTTGCAAATTTTTTAGCAGGCTGAGCAGATGTTCTTGCCTAAGGAATTTGTGGTTGCGATTGAGCAGCAACACTTGTATTGTGGTCCTTGGCGGTTTTGTTGGCAATGTTGACCAATCTGACCTTGGCACCCAGCCAATCAGCATGATAGCGATCAAATTCATCACTGAGGTTTTTAATCTCCTTTTGCACAGTGACAAGTTCTTCAGGAGACAAAGTTAGAACATTGTTCCTAGGAAAGTGCTCTTTTTTGTACCGGTCCTTCACCTTTTTGGACTTTCACAAAGCACATACCTTGACAAAGTTTTGTAGAAGTTCAAAATGGATCAAGCAAAGAAAGGGTTCTTGCCTGTGTTACAAGGTGTGAAGTTGATCAGACTCAATGCCCGACCACTGCAGAAGATAGAGAGAAAATGAAAGGTGTTCCCTATGCTTCAGCCATAGGCTCTATCATGTATGCAATGCTGTGTACCAGACCTGATGTGTGCCTTGCTATTAGTTTAGCAGGGAGGTACCAAAGTAATCCAGGAGTGGATCACTGGACAACGGTCAAGTACATCCTGAAATACGTGAAAAGGACTAAGGATATGTTTCTCGTTTATGGAGGTGACAAAGAGCTCGTCGTAAATGGTTACGTGGATGCAAGCTTTGACACTGATTTGGATGACTCTAAGTCACAAACCGGATACGTGTTTATATTGAACGGTGGAGCTGTCAGTTGGTGCAGTTCTAAACAAAGCGTCGTGGCAGGATCTACGTGTGAAGCGGAGTATATAGCTGCTTCAGAAGCAGCAAATGAAGGAGTCTGGATGAAGGAGTTAATATCCGATCTAGGTGTCATACCTAGTGCATCGGGTCCAATGAAAATCCTTTGTGACAATACTTGTGCAACTGCCTTGGCAAAGGAATCCAAATTTCACAAGAGAATCAAGCACATCAAAAGACGCTTCAATTCCATTCGCGATCAAGTCAAGGAGGGAGACATAGAGATTTGCAAGATACATACGGATCTGAATATTGCAGACCCGTTGACTAAGCCTCTCTCACGAGCAAAACATGATCAACACCAAGACTCCCTGGGTGTTAGAATCATTACTATGTAATCTAGATTATTGACTCTAGTGCAAGTGGGAGACTGAAGGAAATATGCCCTAGATGCAATAATAAATTTGTTATTTATATTCCCTTATATGATGATAAATGTTTATTATTCATGCTAGAATTGTATTAACCGGAAACTTAGTACATGTGTGAATACATAGACAGACATAATGTCACTAGTATGCCTCTACTTGACTAGCTCGTTGAATCAAAGATGGTTATGTTTCCTAACCATAGACATGAGTTGTCATTTGACTAACGGGTACACATCATTAGAGAATGATGTGATTGACTTGACCCATTCCGTTAGCTTAGCACTTGATCATTTAGTTTGTTGCTATTGCTTTCTTCATGACTTATACATGTTCCTATGACTATGAGATTATGCAACTCCCGAATACCAGAGGAACACTTTGTGTGCTACCAAACATCACAACGTAACTGGGTGATTATAAAGGTGCTCTACAGGTGTCTCCGATGGTACTAGTTGAGTTGGCATAGATCAAGATTAGGATTTGTCACTCCGATTGTCGGAGAGGTATCTCTGGGCTCTCTCGGTAATGCACATCACTATAGGCCTTGCAAGCAATGTGACTAATGAGTTAGTTGCGGGAGGATGCACTACGAAACGAGTAAAGAGACTTGCTGGTAACGAGATTGAACTAGGTATTGAGATACCGACGATCGAATCTCGGGCAAGTAACATACCGATGACAAAGGGAACAACGTATGTTGTTATGCAGTTTGACCGATAAAGATCTTCGTATAATATGTAGAAGCCAATACGAGCATCCAGGTTCCGCTATTGGTTATTGACTGGAGACGTGTCGGTCATCTCTACATAGTTCTCAAACCCGTAGGGTCCGCACGCTTAACGTTTGGTGACGTTCGGTAATATAAGTTTATGTGTTTTGATGTATCGAAGGTAGTTCGGAGTCCCGGATATTATCACGAACATGACGAGGAGTCTCGAAATGGTCGAGACATAAATATCGATATATTGGATGATTATATTTGGACATCGGAATAGTTCCGGGTGAAATTGGGATTTTACCAGAGTAGCGGGAGGTTATCGGAACCCCCCGGTAAGTGTATGGGCCTTATTGGGCCATAGTGGAGAGAGAGAGACGAGACCAGGGCAGGCCGCGCGCCCCTCTCCCTCTCGTCCGGATTGGACTAGGAGGGGGGGCAGGGCCCCCCTTTCCTTCCTCTCTCTCTCTCCCCTTTCCTTCTCTCCTAGTCCAACTTGGGAAGGGGGGGAATCCTACTCCCGGTGGAAGTCGGAATCCTCCAGGGCGCGCCATAGGAGGGCCGACCCTCCCCCCTCCTCCACTCCTTTATATACGGGGGAGGGGGCACCCCATAGACACACAAGTTGATCATTGATCTTTTAGCCGTGTGCGGTGCCCCCTCCACCATAATCCACCTCGGTCATATCGTAGCGGTGCTTAGGCGAAGCTCTGCGTCGGCAGCTTCATCAACACCATCATCACACCGTCGTGCTGACGGAACTCTCCCTCGAAGCTCTTCTGGATCGGGAGTTCGTGGGACATCACCGAGCAGAACGTGTGCAGATCGCGGAGGTGCCGTACGTTTGGTACTAGGATCGGTCGATCATGAAGACGTATGACTACATCAACCACATTGTCATAACGCTTCCACTTATGGTCTATGAGGGTACGTGGGCGACACTCTCCCCTATCATTGCTATGCATCACCATGATCTTGCGTGTGCGTAGGAATTTTTTTGAAATTACTACGTTCCCCAACGGTGGTATTAGAGCCAGGTTTATGCGTAGATGTTATATGCATGAGTAGAACACAGTGAGTTGTGGGCGATACTAGTCATACTACTTACTAGCATGTCATACTTTGATTCGGCTGTATTGTTGGATGAAGTGGCCCGGACCGACATTACGAGTACGCTTACGCGAGACTGGTTCTACCGACGTGCTTTGCACACATGTTGCTGGCGGGTGTCAGTTTCTCCAACTTTAGTTGAATCGAGTGTGGCTATGCCCGGTCCTTGTGAAGGTTAAAATAGCACATACTTGATGAAATATCGTTGTGGTTTTGATGCGTAGGTAAGAACGGTTCTTGCTTAGCCCGTAGCAGCCACGTAAAACTTGCAACAACAAACTAGAGGACGTCTAACTTGTTTTTGCAGGGCATGTTGTGATGTGATATGGTCAAGACATGATGCTATATTTTATTGTATGAGATGATCATGTTTTGTAACGGAGTTATCGGCAACTGACAGGAGCCATATGGTTGTTGCTTTATTGTGTGAAATGCAATCACCATGCAATTATTTACTTTATCATTAAGCGGTAGTGATAGTCGTAGAAGCAATAGTTGGCGAGACGACAACGATGCTACGATGGAGATCAAGGTGTCGCGCCGATGACGATGGTGATCATGACGGTGCTTTGGAGATGGAGATCAAATGCACAAGATGATGATGGCCATATCATATCACTTATAATGATTGCATGTGATGTTTATCTTTTATGCATCTTATTTTGCATAGATCAACGGTAGAACTATAAGATGATCTCTCACTAAATTTCAAGGTATAAGTGTTCTCCCTGAGTATTCACCGTTGCGAAAGTTCGTCGTGCAGAAACACCACGTGATGATCGAGTGTGATAAGCTCTACATTCACATACAACGGGTGCAAGCCAGTTTTGCACACACAGAATACTCAGGTTAAACTTGACGAGCCTAGCATATGCAGATATGGCCTCAGAACACTGAGACCGAAAGGTCGAGCGTGAATCATATAGTAGATATGATCAACATAGTAATGTTCACCATTGAAAACTACTCCATCTCACGTGATGATCATACATGGTTTAGTTGATATGGATCACGTGATCACCTAGATGATTAGAGGGATGTTTATCTAAGTGGGAGTTCTTAAGTAATTTGATTAATTGAACTTTAATTTATCATGAACTTAGTACCTGATAGTATTTTGCATGTCTATGTTGTTGTAGATAGATGGCCCGTGTTGTTGTTCCGTTGAATTTTAATGCGTTCCTTGAGAAAGCTAAGTTGAAAGATGATGGTAGAAATTACACGGACTGGGTCCGTAACTTGAGGATTATCCTCATTGCTGCACAGAAGGATTACGTCCTGGAAGCACCGCTAGGTGTACCACCCGCGCCGGCAACTGCAGACATTGTGAATGCCTAGCAGTCGCGTGTTGATGACTACTCGATAGTTCAGTGTGCCATGCTTTACGGCTTAGAACCAGGACTTCAATGACATTTTGAACGTCATGGAGCATATGAGATGTTCCAGGAGTTGAAGTTAATAGTTCAAGCAAATGCCCGGATTGAGAGATATGAAGTCTCCAATAAATTCTACAGCTGCAAAATGGAGGAGAATAGTTCTGTTAGTGAACATATACTCAGAATGTCTGGGTACTACAATCACTTGATTCAATTGGGAGTTAATCTTCCGGATGATAGTGTCATTGACAGAATTCTTCAATCACTGCCACCAAGCTACAAGAGCTTTGTGATGAACTATAATATGCAAGGGATGGATAAGACAATTCCCGAGCTCTTCGCGATGCTAAAGGCTGCGGAGGTAGAAATCAAGAAGAAGCATCAAGTGTTGATGGTCAACAAGACCACCAGTTTCAAGAAAAAGGGTAAACAGAAGAAGGGGAACTTCAAGAAGAACGGCAAGCAAGTTGCTGCTCAAGTGAAGAAGCCCAAGTCTGGACCTAAGCCTGAGACTGAGTTCTTCTACTGCAAAGGGACTGGTCACTGGAAGCGGAACTGCCCCAAGTATTTGGCGGATAAGAAGGATGTCAAGGTGAACAAAGGTATATGTGATATACATGTTAGTGATGCGTACCATACTAACGCTCACAGTAGTGCGTGGGTATTTGATACTGCTTCTGTTGCTAATATTTGCAACTCGAAACTGGGACTACGGATTAAGCGAAGATTAGCTAAGGACGAGGTGATAATGTGCGTGGGAAATGGTTCCAAAGTCGATGTGATCGCGGTCGGCACGCTACCTCTACATCTACCTTTGGATTAGTTTTAGACCTGAATAATTGTTATTTGGTGCCAGCGTTGAGCATGAACATTATATCTGGATCTTGTTTGATGCGAGATGGTTATTCATTTAAATCTGAGAATAATGGTTGTTCTGTTTATATGAGTAATATCTTTTATGGTCATGCACCCTTGAAGAGTGGTCTATTTTTATTGAATCTCAATAGTAGTGATGCACATATTCATAATATTGAAGCCAAGAGATGCAGAGTTGATAATGATAGTGCAACTTATTTGTGGCACTGCTGTTTGGGTCATATTGGTGTAAAGCGCATGAAGAAACTCCATTCTGATGGACTTTTGGAATCACTTGATTATGAATCACTTGGTACTTGCGAACCATGCCTCATTTGCAATATGACTAGCTAAAACTCCGTTCTCCGGAATAATGGAGCGAGCAACAGATTTGTTGGAAATCATACATACTGATGTATGTGGTCCGATGAATATTGAGGCTCGTGGCGGGTATCATTATTTTCTCACCTTCACAGATGATTTAAGCAGATATGGGTATATCTACTTAATGAAACATAAGTCTGAAACATTTGAAAAGTTCAAAGAATTCCAGAGTGAAGTGGAAAATCATCGTAACAAGAAAATAAAGTTTCTACGATCTGATCGTGGAGGAGAATATTTGAGTTACGAGTTTGGTCTTCATTTGAAACAATGCGGAATAGTTTCGCAACTCACGCCACCCAGAACACCACAGCGTAATGGTGTGTCCGAACATCGTAGCCGCATTTTATTTGATATGGTGCGATCTATGATGTCTCTTACTGATTTACCGCTATTGTTTTGGGGTTATGCTTTAGAGACGGCTGCATTCACTTTAAATAGGGCACCATCTAAATCCGTTGATACGACGCCTTATGAACTGTTGTTTGGCAACAAACCAAAATTGTCGTTTCTTAAAAGTTTGGGGCTGTGATGCTTATGTGAAAAAGCTTCAACCTTTTAAGCTCAAACCCAAATCAGAGAAATGTGTCTTCATAGGATACCCAAAGGAGACTGTTGGGTACACCTTCTATCACATATCCGAAGGCAAGACATTCGTTGCTAAGAATGGATCCTTTCTATAGAAGGAGTTTCTCTCGAAAGAAGTGAGTGGGAGTGAGGGAGTCCTGGACTAGGGGGTGTCCGGACAGCCGGACTATCATCGTCAGCCAGACTCCAAGACTATGAAGATACAAGATTGAAGACTTCGTCCCGTGTCCGGATGGGACTTTCCTTGGCGTGGAAGGCAAGCTTGGCAATACTGATATGTAGATCTCCTACCATTGTAACCGACTCTTTGTAACCCTAGCCCTCTCCGGTGTCTATATAAACCGGAGGGTTTTAGTCCGTAGGACAACACAACCATTACAACAATCATACCATAGGCTACCTTCTAGGGTTTAGCCTCCTTGATCTCGTGGTAGATCCACTCTTGTACTACCCGTATCATCAATATCAATCAAGCAGGAGTAGGGTTTTACCTCCATCGAGAGGGCCCGAACCTGGGTAAAAACATCGTGTCCCTTGTCTCCTGTTACCATCCGCCTAGACGCACAGTTCGGGACCCCCTACCCGAGATCCGCCGGTTTTGACACCGACATTGGTGCTTTCATTGAGAGTTCCTCTGTGTCGTCACCGATAGGCTTGATGGCTTCTTCAATCAACAACAATGCCGTCTAGGGTGAGACTTTTCTCCCCGGACAGATCTTCGTGTTCGGCGGCTTCGCACTGCGGGCCAATTCACTTGGCCATCTGGAGTAGATCGAAAGCTACGCCCCTGGCCATCAGGTCAGGTTTGGAAGCCTAAAACTTCACGGCTGACATCCGCGGGGACTTGATCTTCGATGGAGTCGAGCCACAGCCGAGCGTGCTGCACTGTCACGATGGGCATGATCTAGCTTTGCCGCCGGACAGTACCCTTGAGGCCGCACACGAATCCGCTCCGACCCATAGTTCGGAGCTGATCGCGCAGATAAAGGACGGGTGGCTGGACACCGCCTCAGGGGCTGCAACTTCTATGGCGATAGAGCCGAATACTGATCTTGTCCCTTATAAAGCTCGTGACTCCAAGGCGCCGGACTCCTTGCCGAACTCCGAACCTCCTGCGCCCCTGCCAATCGAATCCGATTGGGCGCCGACTATGGAGTTCACCGCCGCGGACATCTTTCAGCACTCACCCTTTGGCGACATCCTGAATTCACTAAAGCATCTCTCGTTATCAGGAGAACCCTGGCTGAAATACGGTCAGGATGGTTGGGATGCGGACGACGAAGAAATTCAAAGCCCACCCACCACCCACTTTGTAGCCACTGTCGACGATTTAACTGACATGCTAGACTACGACTCCGAAGACATCGACGGCATGGATGACGATGCCGGAGACGATCAAGAACCAGCGCCTACAGGGCACTGGAAGACCACCTCATCATATGACATATACATGGTGGACACCCCAAAGGATGGGGACGGCGAAGAAGTAGCGAAGGCAGATTCCTCTAAGAAACAGCCCAAGCGCCGACGTCAGCGGCACCGCTCTAAATCCCGCCACAGAAAGAATGGAGATTCCGGCACCGGAGATAATAACACCCCAGAGAGTGCCGAAGACAACCCCCTCCAGCAAGATTCAGCATAGGAGGACGGGGAAGCCAGCCCTCGAGAGAGAGCGGCAGACGAGGAGGATGACAATTACGTGCCTCCCTCCGGAGATGCGGCAAGCCTCAACGACGATGAATTTGTCGTGCCCGAGGATCCCGTCGAACAAGAGCGTTTTAAGCGCAGGCTAATGGCCACGGCGAACAGCCTAAAGAAAAAGCAGCAACAGCTTCAAGCTGATCAAGACCTGCTGGCCGATAGATGGACCGAGGTCCTTGCGGCCGAAGAGTATGAACTCGAACGCCCCTCCAAAAGTTACCCAAAACGCAAGTTGCTCCCCTGACTAGAGGAAGAAGCATACAAACCTTCATCACCAGCGCACAATACGGCAGACCGACCACCCCGTGGTCGCGACAGAGAGGCATCTAGGCCCTCCACCAGAACCGTACCCCGGCACCGCTTGAAAAGTACGAAGCCACGGGGGAATGCGCCGGACTTGCGGGATATATTGGAGGACAAGGCAAGACAATCCAGATCTATCTACGGATCACGTGGGCGCCCCACGACCCACAACGACTACCGTCGCGCCGGATACAGCAACTCCGGCCGGGCCGAACACAGCAGACAACGCTCTCTTGAGCTGCGTCGTGATATTGCTCAATATAGAGGCGCCGCACACCCATTATGCTTCACTGACGAAGTAATGGATCATCAAATCCCTGAAGGGTTTAAACCCGTTGAATCCTACGATGGCACAACAGACCCCGCGGTTTGGATCAAAGATTATCTCCTTCATATCCACATGGCCCACGGCAACGATCTCCACGCCATCAAGTATCTCCCACTCAAGCTTAAAGGACCAGCTCGACATTGGCTTAACAGCTTGCCTGCAGAGTCAATTGGGTGTTGGGAAGACCTGGAAGCCGCATTCCTCGACAACTTCCAGGGCACATACGTGCGACCACCAGACGCCGATGACCTAAGCCACATAATTCAGCAGCCAGACGAATCAGCCAGACAGTTCTGGACACGGTTCTTGACAAAGAAAAATCAAATCGTCGACTGTCCGGATGCAGAGGCCCTCGCAGCCTTCAAACATAACATCCGCGACGAGTGGCCGGCCCGGCACCTAGGACAGGAAAAGCCGAAATCCATGGCAGCCCTCACATCACTCATGACCCGCTTCTGTGCGGGAGAGGACAGCTGGCTAGCTCGCAGCAACAACCTCAGCAAAAATGCTGGCAGTCTGAATACTAAGGACCACAATGGCAGGTCGCGTTGAAACAAAAACAAACGCCGCGTTAACAGCGATAACAATGAGGATACGACAGTCAACGCCGGATTCAGAGGCTCTAAACCCGGTCAACGGAAGAAGCCATTCAAAATAACTACTCCGGGTCCGTCCAATTTGGACCGAATACTCGACCGCTCTTGCCAGATACATGGCACCCCCGAAAAGCCAGCTAACCAGATCAACAGGGATTGTTGGGTATTCAAGCAGGCAGGCAAGTTAATTGCCGAAAACAATGACAAGGGGTTGCACAACGACGACGAGGAAGAAACCCGACCCCCGAACAGTAGAGGACAGAAGGGTTTCCCCCCACAAGTGCGGACGATAAATATGATATACGCAACCCACATACCCAAGAGGGAGCGGAAGCGTGCACTCTGGGACGTATATGCGATGGAGCCAGTCGCCCCGAAGTTCAACCCATGGTCCTCTTGCCCGATCACTTTCGATCGAAGGGACCACCCCACCAGTATCCGCCATGGCGGATTCGCTGCATTGGTTTTAGACCCAATCGTCGATGGATTTCACCTCACTAGGGTCCTCATGGACAGCGGCAGCAGCCTGAACCTGCTTTATCAGGATACAGTGCGAAAGATGGGCATAGACCCCTCAAGGATTAAACCTACAAAGACGACCTTCAAAGGCGTCATACCTGGTGTCGAGGCCAATTGTACAGGCTCGGTCACACTGGAAGTGGTCTTCGGATCCCCGGATAATTTTTGAAGCGAGGAGTTAATCTTCGACATAGTCCCGTTCCGCAGTGGCTATCACGCCCTGCTCGGACGAACCGCATTTGCAAAGTTCAACGCGGTGCCGCATTATGCATACCTCAAGCTCAAGCTGCCAGGCCCTCGTGGAGTCATCACGGTCAATGGAAACACTGAACGCTCCCTCCGAACGGAGGAACACACAGCGGCTCTCGCGGCAGAAGTACAGAATAGCCTCTTAAGGCAATTTTCGAGTCCGACCGTTAAAAGACCGGACATGATCAAACGCGCCCGGAGCAACATACATCAAGACCACCTGGCACGTTCTGAGCACGTGTAGCAATGCGGCCCCACCCCCAGCCCCTGCATGATTGCAAGACAAGCTCCTCGCGTACATCATTACGCTCTAGAGATACCTTGGGCATAGGGGGAGGGGCACGACCACGGCAGGCCCAGAGTGTGGCTCAACCACACCAGGGGCTCCTAAGTGTGTCGCTCTTTTTCTTTTCCTTTTTTTATTTTATCTTATCTACAGGACTCCGTTTACAAGAGGTCCTGTCCGGCAGTAGATCGGCCGAACTCACGATGCAACAGCCAGGGAGGATCAAGGGCTACGATGAACACTCAGGTGGTCTCCATTACGAGCATTAAATCTGTTTATTACACAACTCCGCAGCCCACCCCTGGAGGGTGACATGATTAAATAGTCCAAACCCTTGCTTTCCGCACCATTTGTATCGTTCTGCACTCATAGCAGAATTCCTTGAAATAAACAATGCAGCACTTTTGCCTATAATTGCATTACTTTTTTTTACATATATGTTCATTAATGACATCTTGCACCCGTACATCTTGGTACGGCCGAATACACCAGGGGCTTGTGTTCCCCGCATTATGGTGTGATAAGTCCGAACACTTTCACAAGTGCGGCACCCCGAACTTATAGCATTATATGCATCGGCTCCGAATCATGTCTTGGGTCAATAGTTGGGTTTGCCCGGCTCCCATGTTTTGGTACCTTACGTTCCGTTCTGTCGGCTAAGGTAGCACTGGGAGAACCACTGCGATTGCGCCCCGGTTGAGCTGGGCGAGCGCCTCAGTGGAGAAAGCTAAAACTGACTGTCATGATAAGGCGAGAGACTGGTCGCTGTTCGAGAGGTCTTTTCGAGTCCCTAAAGACTTACACCGCTTAGAGCGAGGAACCGGATAGTATCCGGCCCAGGCGTGGATAGCGCCCCGAACTCGGTCTTCCGACACTAGGGGCTTCGCCGAAATTTAAAATTATAGAATTCTATGGCTAAGTGAGAGTGTTCAAGCATTATAAGTCCGGTTGCCTTGTTCGTTGTGTTGAGCGCCTCCCTAGATGGACCCAAAAATGGGAACAAGAGCCCTCAAGTTTATCCCGAACACCCCAGCACTCGTGGCATGGGGGCTGAAGCCGACGACTTGCCATCTCTCAGATTTGATATACGGCTGCACAGAAGGTAATATGTTAAATCAAACATGCGTTGCTTAGCGCATATGAACAATGTTTTCAGCACACAGGATAACACATGGCGAGTCTACTCAACAATTACATCTCTGGGGCACTCATCCGCAATCTTGCGGGCACCCTTCAGGACAGTCTTATAGTACATCTTGGGCGTACGATACTCTTTGCCCGGCGGCGGCGCGTCCGTCAGGAGCCTCTCCGCATCCAGCCTGCCCCAATGCACCTTTGCGCGGGCAAGGGTCCGACGGGCACCTTCAATACAGGCAGAGCACTTGATGACCTCCACCCAGGGGCACGCATCCACCAGCCGCCGCACGAGGCCGAAGTAGCTCCCAGGCATGGCCTCTCCAGGCCACAGCCGGACTATTAGGCCCTTCATGGCCTGCTCGGCTACCTTGTGGAGCTCGACCAGCTGCTTCAGCTGGTCGCTAGGGGGCACCGGATGACCGGCCTCAGCGTACTGAGACCAGAAGACCTTCTCCGTTGAGCTCCCCTCTTCAGCCCGGTAGAATGCGGCGGCATCGGACACGCTGCGAGGCAGATCTGCAAACGCCCCTAGAGAGCTCCGAATTCAGGTAAGTAACAGGTAATTTACATTCACATGCTTGCTTTGCATGAAAAATGCCTTACCCGCCGCTATCTTCTTCATCGCCTCAATCTCCTGGAGGGACTTATGGGCCTCGGCCTTGGCGGCTTTGGCACTTTCAAGAGCCGAGGCAAGCTCGAACTCTCGAGTCTTCGAGTCGCGCTCCAAACTCTCATGCTTCTCCATGAGAGCCTGGAGCTCTTGCCGCACCTCCGCCACCCATGCCTCCTGCTTCTCTCGCTCCGCCCGTTCCGCAGCCGCATTGCGTTCGGCCGCGGACACGGCCTCCTTCAGGGTCGCCACCTCGCTCGTGGCCCCTGCAGTACCCACGTTATCCTTATTATTTCTATTTGCAACCAAAATCCTTTTCTGTAAGGTACAAATTTCAAAGTGGTGTTACTCACCTTCTTTGTCCTCGAGCTGCTTCTTGGCAAGGCCGAGCTCTCGCTGGACCGCTCGAGATCCTGCTTCAAAGCACCGACCTCCGCAGTCAGTGCGGCAGAGGTCAGCAGCGCAGCCTGCAAACCCATATTGACATAATTTTTAGCACTCCTGCGTATATCTTTTATAGATCCTCAGTCCGGTTTTTTTTCCGAACACCGAACTGAGCATCAGGGGCTACTGTCTATGCGGTATTACAACATGTATTTTAAAGCTTCTTACCTCAAAGCCTGTTAGAAGGCTGCTGCAAGCTTCGGTCAGCCCGCTCTTGGCGAGCTGAACCTTCTGAATCACCGCACTCATAATAGTGCGGTGTTCTTCCTCGATGGAAGCGCCGTTGAGCACCTCCAACAAGTTGTCCGGTGCCTCCGGTTGGACGGAGGCCGCCGGTGTCACGGTCTTGCCCTTCTTGCGAAGGGGCCTCCTGCCGGACTCCGGAACCATTGCGGGTTCCGGCGCGGAGTCCGGCACGAAGTCCGGGAGGTTGCCTTGTGGCACCTCCGGAGCCTCCCCCTCCTGGCGGGTCCCCTCCTGGGATCCCACCTCGGCGTCCTCAGCACCGCGAGGGGTGGAGGCGGTCGGAATGGAATCCAAGTCCGACGGCGCCAAGGACCCGCTGGATGAAGCGGGAAGATCCTCCTCAGCCGGGCTACAGACAGTATGCGGCATTAGAAGGACACTACGTGGCACGAAAAAGAAATTACAAATCACTCAGGAGTCCGGATACTTACGATCTTGCCCGGGCTTGGCCCTTGAGGGCCACTCCTCGTCGCCGTCGTTGGCGTGGGTGGTGCTGTCCGGACGAAGGGTCCTTCCCCTCTTAGACCCTTCGACCTCCCCCGTTGGGGAAGCCTTCCTTTTCCTCTCTCCCCCCTCCGGGGGAGAGTCCTCTTTCTCCTCCTCGTCTTCGGGGGAGGAGTCCGCCTCGGAGCCATCGAACGATGAGTCCGATATCACCTGGCGCCGGGAACTTCTTCGAGTTCCCGCGGCCTTCTTCTTGGCCTTCTTCTCCGGCACCACATAAAGTGCCGGTACTAGCAGCCCCGCTAACCGGGCGTCCGCTGGTTCTTCGGGAAGGGGAGCCGGACAGTCTACCTGTCCGGACATCCTCTGCCAGTCCTGTCAAAGGCATTGGGAGTTTTAGATCCCACATGACATTAAATTGTGAAAGAAAATAAATGTCCCATAGAGGATAACAAAGCTTACCTCGCCGGCTGGGCGCTTGGTGCTGAATCCGCGGTCTTCCGTCGCGGACGCGGGGGCTTCTCCGCCCTTGAATAGCACCCTCCAGGCATCTTCGTACGTCATGTCGAAGAGCCCGCTTAGGGTCCGGTGCTGTGCCGGATCGAACTCCCACAAATTAAAGGCCCGCTGTTGGCAGGGGAGAATCCGGCGGACGAGCATGACCTGGATCACATTGACAAGCCTAAGCTTCTTGTTCACCAAGGTCTGGAGACAGGACTGGAGTCCTGTCAGCTCCTCCGAACTGCCCCATAGCAAGCCCTTCTCTTTCCAGGAGGTGAGCTGCATCGGGATACCGGATCTAAACTCTGGGGCCGCCGCCATTTTGGGTCACGCGGCTCGGTGATGTAGAACCACCCCGATTGCCACCCCTTGACGGACTCCACGAAGGCCCCTTCGAGCCAGATGACGTTGGGCATCTTGTCCAACATGGCGCCTCCACACTCCTCTTGGACGCCCTTCACTACCTTCGGCTTGACGTTGAAGGTCTTGAGCCACAGGCCGAAGTGGGGCTGGATGCAGAGGAAGGCCTCGCACACGACGATAAACGCCGAGATGTTGAGGATGAAGTTTGGCGCCAGATTGTGGAAATCCAGGCCGTAGTAGTACATGAGCCCCCGGACGAAGGGATGCAACGGGAAGCCCAGTCCGCGGAGGAAGTGGGGAAGGAATACAACACTCTCATGGGGCCTGGGGGTGGGGATGAGCTGCCCCTTGTCGGGCAGCCGGTGCGCGATGTCGCCGGACAGGTATCCGGCGCCGCGCAACTTCTTGATGTGCTCCTCCGTAATGGAGGAAGCCAACCACTTGCCTCCCGCTCCGGACATGACTGGAGAAGGTTGAGACGAGATGTGCGGGCTTGGGCGCTGGAGCTCGAGTGCGCGGAGATGGATAAGCAAAGGAGGAAGAAGGCGTAGGTACAAAGGTGGATCCTTATCCCCTTATATATGGGCGGACGAAGACTATGCGTCCCCACCGGCCTGGTAAAACTCGCTTATCTCCCAAGCGCCACCATCAATGGCGCGGTTGGGTTACCCACGTCCGTATTGATGAGAATCCCGGAATAAGGGGAACATGATCTTTGCTTCGACAAGACGTGCCAAGGAATCCGCTTCGCTAAACGCGCTGAGGTGGTATAATAAAAAACGATTCAAGTAAAGGCTTGGTAGTGGTGTGACGTCATGCCACAAAATACGTCAGCAGATTGAACTTGTGTACATGTTATTCTCTCTACGGTGGAATGTGGAAATTATTTTGCAGAGTCGGACACTATCCTGGTGTTCACAATCTTCTATGAATTATTCGGAGGAGGAACCCGCCTTGCAATGCCGAACAATATGCGCGCCGGACTCATCGTCATTGAAGCCTGGTTCAGGGGCTACTGAGGGAGTCCTGGACTAGGGGGTGGCCGGACAGCCGGACTATCACCGTCAGCCGAACTCCAAGACTATGAAGATACAAGATTGAAGACTTCGTCCCGTATCCGGATGGGACTTTCCTTGGCGTGGAAGGCAAGCTTGGCAATACAGATATGTAGATCTCCTACCATTGTAACCGACTCTCTGTAACCCTAGCCCTCTCCGTGTCTATATAAACCGGAGGGTTTTAGTCCGTAGGACAACACAACCATTACAACAATCATACCATAGGCTAGCTTCTAGGGTTTAGCCTCCTTGATCTCGTGGTAGATCCACTCTTGTACTACCCATATCATCAATATCAATCAAGCAGGAGTAGGGTTTTACCTCCATCGAGAGGGCCCGAACCTGGGTAAAAACATCGTGTCCCTTGTCTCCTATTACCATCCGCCTAGACGCACAGTTCGGGACCCCCTACCCGAGATCCGCCGGTTTTGACACCGACAGGGAGGAAAGTAGAACTTGATGAGGTAACTGTACCTGCTCCCTTATTGGAAAGTAGTTCATCACAGAAATCAGTTCCTGTGATCCCTACATCAATTAGTGAGGAAGCTGATGAGAATGATCATGACACTTTAGATCAAGTTACTACCGAACCTTCTAGGTCAACCATAATAAGATCCGCACCAGAGTGGTACGGTAATCCTATTCTGGAGGTCATGTTATTTGACCATGGCGAACCTACAAACTATGAGGAAGCGATGATGAGCCTAGATTCCGCAAAATGGCTTGAGGCCATGAAATCTGAGATGGGATCCATGTATGGGAACAAAGTGTGGACTTTGGTTGACTTGCCCGATGATCGGCAAGCCATCGAGAATAAATGGATCTTCAAGAAGAAGACTGACGCTGACGGTAATGTTACTGTCTACAAAGCTCGACTTGTTGCGAAAGGTTTTTGACAAGTTCAAGGAGTTGACTACGATGAGACCTTCTCACCTGTAGCGATGCTTAAGTCCGTCCGAATCATGTTAGCAATTGCCGCATTTTATGATTATGAAATTTGGCAAATGGATGTAAAGACTGCATTCCTGAATGGATTTCTGGAAGAAGAGTTGTATATGATGCAACCTGAAGGTTTTATCGATCCAAAGGATGCTAACAAAGTGTGTAAGCTCCAGCGATCCATCTATGGACTGGTGCAAGCATCTCGGAGTTGGAATAAACATTTTGATAGTGTGTGATCAAAGCATATGGTTTTATACAGACTTTTGGAGAAGACTGCATTTACAAAAAGGTGAGTGGGAGCTCTGTAGCATTTCTAATATTATATGTGGATGACATATTATTAATTGGAAATGATATAGAATTTCTGGATAGCATAAAAGGATACTCGAATAAGAGTTTTTCAATGAAGGACCTCGGTGAAGATGCTTATATATTGGGCATCAAGATCTATAGAGATAGATCAAGACGCTTAATTGGACATTCACAAAGCACATACCTTGACAAAGTTTTGCAGAAGTTCAAAATGGATCAACGAAAGAAAGGGTTCTTGCCTGTGTTACAAGGTGTGAAGTTGAGTCAGACTCAATGCCCGACCACTGCAGAAGATAGAGAGAAAATGGAAGGTGTTCCCTATGCTTCAGCCATAGGCTCTATCATGTATGCAATGCTGTGTACCAGGCCTGATGTGTGCCTTGCTATTAGTTTAGCAGGGAGGTACCAAAGTAATCCAGGAGTGGATCACTGGACAACGGTCAAGAACATCCTGAAATACCTGAAAAGGACTAAGGATATGTTTCTCATTTATGGAGGTGACAAAGAGGTCATCGTAAATGGTTACGTCGATGCAAGCTTTGACACTGATCCGGATGACTCTAAGTCACAAACCGGATTCGTGTTTATATTGAACGGTGGAGCTGTCAGTTGGTGCAGTTCTAAACAAAGCGTCGTGGCAGGATCTACGTGTGAAGCGGAGTATATAGCTGCTTCAGAAGCAGCAAATGAAGGAGTCTAGATGAAGGAGTTCATATCCGATCTAGGTGTCATACCTAGTGCATCGGGTCCAATGAAAATCTTTTGTGACAATACTGGTGCAATTATATCCAGATTTCACAAGAGAACCAAGCACATCAAAAGGTGTTTCAATTCCATGCGCGATCAAGTCAAGGAGGGAGACATAGAGATTTGCAAGATACATACGGATTTGAATGTTGCAGACCTGTTGACTAAGCCTCTCTCACGAGCAAAACATGATCAGCACCAAGACTCCATGGGTGTTAGAATCATTACTATGTAATCTAGATTATTGACTCTAGTGCAAGTGGGAGACTGAAGGAAATATGCCCTAGAGGCAATAATAAAGTTGTTATTTATATTTCCTTATATGATGATAAATGTTTATTATTCATGCTAGAATTGTATTAACCGGAAACTTAGTACATGTGTGAATACATAGACAGACATAATGTCACTAGTATGCCTCTACTTGACTAGCTCGTTGAATCAAAGATGGTTATGTTTCCTAACCATAGACATGAGTTGTCATTTGACTAACGGGTACACATCATTAGAGAATGATGTGATTGACTTAACCCATTCCGTTAGCTTAGCACTTGATCATTTAGTTTGTTGCTATTGCTTTCTTCATGACTTATACATGTTCCTATGACTATGAGATTATGCAACTCCCGAATACCAGAGGAACACTTTGTTTGCTACCAAACGTCACAACGTAACTGGGTGATTATAAAGGTGCTCTACAGGTGTCTCCGATGGTACTTGTTGAGTTGGCATAGATCAAGATTAGAATTTGTCACTCTGATTGTTGGAGAGGTATCTCTGGGCCCTCTCGGTAATGCACATCACTATAAGCCTTGCAAGCAATGTGACTAATGAGTTAGTTGCGGGATGATGCACTACGGAACGAGTAAAGAGACTTGCCGGTAACGAGATTGAACTAGGTATTGAGATACCAACGATCGAATCTCTGGCAAGTAACATACCGATGACAAAGGGAACAACGTATGTTGTTATGCGGTTTGACCGATAAAGATCTTCGTAGAATATGTAGGAGCCAGTATGAGTATCCAGGTTCCGCAATTTGTTATTGACCGAAGACGTGTCTCGGTCATGTCTACATAGTTCTCGATCCCGTAGGGTCCGCACGCTTAACATTTGGTGACGATCAGTAATATGAGTTTATGTGTTTTGATGTACCGAGGTAGTTCGGAGTCCCGGATATGATCAAGTACATGACGAGGAGTCTCGAAATGGTCGAGACATAATGATCGATATATTGGATGACTATATTTGGGCATCGAAATAGTTCCTGGTGGAATTGGGATTTTTACCAAAGTACCGGGAGGTTGCCGGAACCCCCTGGTAAGTGTATGGGCCTTATTGGGCCATAGTTGTAATGCCCCGGATACAACTTTCCATATTCGTAACTCCAACTCTTGCCTTTTCCGGAGATGCGATATGATATTTCCCTTCGTGGTTGGGTTTTTATCTTTTGTTTTGCATTTTGTTCTTGTCATGCATCTCATCTCATGGCATCATGTGCATTGCATCCGCATGTTTTCATAAAACTCGCACCCGTTCGTAGTTGCCGCGTCCCCCCTTTCTTTTGTTGACCGCCCCGAGACCAACCGTGTTTTCGTTTCCCTTTTGTCCGACCACCTAACCTCTCTTGCCAGCTCGCAGCCCCCCTCGCACGCGTCCGAAACTTGCCCCGAACCCGAACCGCTCGGTCATGACCGTTGGATCCGGATCATCCCCTAACGTCTATAAAACATCTCCGTTTTCTTATTTGGACTCCCTAGCCTATTTATACTCGACCGTCCAATTTAATCGGAGGGCCCAAATCTACCCTAAACCATCCCCTTTCCCTATATAACCTACCTCATTCCAAATCGGGTCAAACCCTAGACCCTAGGCAGACCAATTCCCTCCAATCCCGCAGCCGCCGCCGCTCTCTCCTCGCAATTCGCGCGTACCCAGTCCCCTACCTCCACTTGGCTAGATCCACCAGCCAAACCCCACTTGATCTGGACCGCCAGATCTCAGATCCGACGGCCCAGAGAGCATCCCGCAACCCCGCGGTTCCCGCAGATCCCGTCGCCAGCATCCCCCGATCTGGATCGTGGCAACCCCGTCCGCCCCGTCGCGCCGGCCGGCGAGCCGACGCCGTCGAGCTCCACCCAGGCAGTCCCCGTCCGTGCCCCTCCTCTTGTTTCCCTGTCCTCGCTCGTCTCTAACCTCTCTCTCCCTCGTTGCTTCACAGAGGACCAACCAGGGCGCTGCCGAGCTCGTCGTCCTCGGCTCGGGCTACTTCAGGTCCGCGCGCCGCCATCCCTGCTTCGCCGGACCTCCCTCTGCGCCTCCCCAAGTCGCGCCCTTGCCTGCCGGAGCTCCTGTCGCTGCCGTCGTCATTCGAGACATGCGCCTCGCTTCCTCCTCAAACCAGAGGGTCGACGCCTCCCCGACCCGAACTAGCCCGGATCCGGCCATCTCCGACACCCTTGCCCGGATCCCGCTGTGCTTCGGCCAAGTCCTGCCGCGGCAAGCCCAAGTCCCGCATCGCCAGCAGGCCTTCCTCGCCGCCCCCTGCCTCTCTGCTTCAAGCAAGCAAGCCGAGCGCTTGCGTTGACCGCGCACGCGTGGACCATGAGGCCTCGTTCGCCTCCAGCCAAGCCTCCAAGGCCCCTACCAAGCCAGATCCGGCCTCGCTCGGCCTCTCCATCAGCCTGGCCCCTGGCCCAAGGGTGATCTCCTCCAGCGCCCCTGCTCCTGTTGGCCCAGCCAGTTTCGGCCTGTAGCATTTTTTTTCACAACTGCGATTTTAGCATTATCCAGTGATTTACAAATTTGCAGAAAAACCCTCATGCTTCATGCATTTAATAACTCATGAACCGTGCATCGGATTAAAATGTTTTATATATGTAAAATGCTCAGAATCCTGTCTAGTTTCATAATATTCGACTTTCATCCATGTTTAAAATGTTTAAAATGATGTTTGTTTAAATTTGCTCAAATGCCATGTTAAAATGATTTATTTCATAACTAAATAACCGTTGCTCCGTTTTAAATAAACTTTATATGTAAATGGGGTGGAAAAATGCCTAGTTTAACATGGTGCACTCTATTTTCCTGTTTAACAACTTTAAAATATGTTTTAGGGCAGAACAGTAGCAAATTCATAAATTGCATATGAGGATTTTCCGGAAATGTTGTTTGTTGTTCCGGCCTCATTTAAAGTTGCCTAAATAGTTAGTTTACTTTTGTTACACCCCTTGCCATGTTTAACAATATTTAATATTGTTGGGTAGCATAAACGGGAGTGAACTAAATAATTGATGTGGTGTTTCGTCAATATGCAACTCGTTGCATATTGAGCTCCACTTAACTTGTAGTGTTGTTTGTGCATATTGCCATGCCATGCCTCATTAAACCGGACATGCATCATACTTGTTTGTGCATCATGACATGTTTATGTTTGTGTGTTTACCATGTTGTTTGTTTCTTTCCGGTGTTGCTTCTTAGTTCCGGTAATGTTGCGATTGTGAGGATTTGTTCGACTACTCCCGTTCATCTTCTTCATGGACTCGTTCTTCTTCCTAGCGGGATTTCAGGCAAGATGACCGCTACCCTGGATCTCACTACTATCATTGCTATGCTAGTTGCTTCGTTCTATCGCTTTGCTGCGCTACTTATCATTTGTTCTTCAAGCCTCCCAAAGTGCCATGAACCTCTAACCTTTGACACCCTTCCTAGCAAACCGTTGCTTGGCTATGTTACCGCTTTGCTCAGCCCCTCTTATAGCGTTGTTAGTTGCAGGTGAAGTTGAAGATTGATCCATGGTGGACAGGATTATGTTGGGATATCACAATATCTCTTATTTAATTAATGCATCTATATATTTGGTAAAGGGTGGAAGGCTCGGCCTTATGCCTGGTGTTTTGTTCCACTCTTGCCGCCCTAGTTTCCGTCATACCGGTGTTATGTTCCTGGATTTTGCGTTCCTTACGCGGTCGGGTGATTTATGGGACCCCCTTGACAGTTCGCTTTGAATAAAACTCCTCCAGCAAGGCCCAACCTTGGTTTTACCATTTGCCTCACCACCACCTATACCTTTCCCTTGGGTCGTCCAACCCGAGGGTCATCTTTATTTTAGCCCCCCCGGGCCACTGCTTCTCTAACTGCTGGTCCGAACCGAGCGATGTCCGGCGCCCCTTGGGCAAACAGGGTGTATGCCAACCCGACGTCTGGCTCATCCGGTGTGCCCTGAGAACGAGATATGTGCAGCTCTATCAGGATTTGTCGGCACATCCGGGCGGCTTTGCCGGTCTTGTTTTACCATTGTCAAAATGTCTTGTAAACCGGGATTCTGAGATTGATCGGGTCTTCCTGGGAGAAGGAATATCCTTCATTGATCTCGAGAGCTTATCATGGGCTAAGTTGGGACACCCCTGCAGGGTATTATCTTTTGAAAGCCGTGCCCGTGGTTATGTGGCAGATGGGAATTTGTCAATGTCCGGTTGTAGATAACTTGACACCAGATCCGAATTAAAACGCATCAACCGCGTGTGTAGCCGTGATGGTCTCTTCTCGGCGGAGTCAGGGACATGAACACGATTTTGGGTTATGTTTGATGTAAGTAGGAGTTCAGGATCACCTCTTGATCATTGCTAGCTTCACGACCGTTCCTTTGCTTCTCTTCTCGCTCTCATTTGCGTATGTTAGCCACCATACTTGCTTAGCCGCTGCTGCAACCTCACCACTTTACCCCTTCCTTACCCTTTAAGCTTTGCTAGTCTTGATACCCATGGTAATGGGATTGCTGAGTCCTGGTGGCTCACAGATTACTACAACAACAGTTGTAGGTACAGGTTACACGATGATCATGACGCGAGAGCGATGTTTGCTTGTTTTGGAGTTCATCTTGCTGCTTCTTCTTCGATCAGGGGATAGGTTCTAGGTCGGCAGCCTGGGCTAGCAGGGTGGATATTGTTTGAGCTTCTGTTTGTGTTTCATCCATAGTCGGATGTTGATCTTATGTAAGATAATGTTGTATTCGTGTGGCATTGTATGCCTTATGTATGTATCCCTTTCTATTATGTAATGTTGATGTAATGTTATCCACCTTGCAAAAGCGTCTTCAAGATGCGCTTCTATCCTTGGTGGGACCTTCGAGTTCCTTTAGGATAGGGTCGCATCTTGGGCATGACAAGTTGGTATCAGAGCCTCGACCGACCATAGGAGCCCCCTTGATTGTTGGCCGTTGTTGAGTCTAGAACAAAACTATTTTGGGTCTTAGGATTATATATATCGGAGAGTAGGATTCTTTTTACTCCTCAGCCCCCTTCGTCGCTCTGGTGAGGACTCCTGACGTAGATGTTTTTGTCTTTCGTCTTCTCAAATTTCACTAAATTTTTTTTAGGATCACGCGGGTATCTTGGGATCGTTCTGATATTCTTATGACGAGAACATTGTTCTTGGTGCCTCCTGACATTTAGGGGTTGTGGCAGTGTCCCGGGGAGTTGAGCTCCGAGGTGTTGTCGTCATAATTTTATCGTTGCAGTTCTGGAATACCTGAATTTTGCCGACATCGAAAATCTCTTTTATGCAGTTGTTGGTGAGATAACCTCGACGTCACCCAGTACTGGGGTGTTCGGGAGTATTGCCATAGCTCGTATAACGGATGCTTTTCGAAGGTTGAGGTACATGATTTCCGAAGGTTTCTTGGTTATGTGTTGACGGATGGATACAACTTGGATGTAGGTATTGTTAGTTTGGGTGAGATATTTATTGCTTCCCCTGTATCGCCAACACCAGATTGCATAACCAGAAAGTTTCGGGAGTTTATAGGTGGGAATTCAAGTAGCTCCTAGAATATCTTTCCGACAGATGCATGATATGGGATTGGGTAAATCTCTATCATATGTATTTGTTCCGGCTTATTCTGCAAGCCAAATCCTTTGTTTTGTTTTATTTGTGGTATTCGAGTTGCTTCAATGTCAAGTGTTGATTCCATACGTTTCAAGCGGTGTTCTCATATTGCTATGTGAATACTAATCCTTTTGATCATTGAGGTTGTCATGTTAATTCTTTTCCAACCGGTGCGCTTCTCTTCGAGATGATCCCATCATTCTCCACATTCGCAAGATCAATTCTAAGTTTTCTCAATGGTGTTTGTTTCGTTCATCCCAAGTTGTCTTTGTTTTTCCCCACCGTTCCACCCTTGTTTTCAAGGACTCGTTTATTTTAATCAAGTATCCATTTATTCATGTGAAGTCACTTCACCCTTTTCCGTCAATGTTCTTATCCAGTGAGCCCTCGTGAAGATACTAACGGAGCTTTTAGTTCATCATTCTTCATTATTTTTCTTCTCCAGTGGATTTAATTTAAGCTTTCGGTGTTGATCATATCTCTTCCTTTTGTTTCACATGTCTTCCCATGTGAATTTCTTATCCAAGGCTCTCTTATTTATTCACCTCTCCCAGTTCATATCCTGTCACATCCCTAGTCTGGTATGACCTAGACTAGCTAGTCATTTGTGCATCATGTTTAAATTTCATTTAAATTTGAAATGAGGATTGGTGGAACCCTCAGAATCATTTTTGAAAATGACCCAAATAAAAATTTCTCCAAAAGGGTCCAAGAAAATGCTCATGTTGCTCTCTGAAAATATTGGACAGAGATAAAAATCAAAACAATATTTTTAGGAGCTCATGGATATTTATTTTGGCCATTTGGATTAATTCGATAACTATTTGCATTGGAAATATATTGCTATATATATAAAATTATGTCATTTATAAAGGAGCTCTGGAATAATATATCTAGCTCCTGCAAAAATTGGCATAAGGTAATAAATTGATTTAGTATTTTATTAAATCAAAACTAATGTCAGAAAAATTAGAAAACAAAAATAAATAAAAGAAGGAGAAGCTTACCTGGGGCTCTCCCCCCTGTGCAGCCCAGCAGCAGGCCGGCCCAGCCAGCAGGCGGCCCAGCCCGCCCCCTCCTCTGTCGTCTTCGTCCTCGACAGAGGGAGGGGAGCGTGCCCGGCGCGCGCGCGCGCCACCGCGCTACGCCACCTCCCTCCCTGCTTGCCTGGAGCCTCCTCGTCGCCCTGGGACGCCGGACGACACCACGCAGCCCCCCCGTACCCTCTCACTCTCCCCCGATTCTTCCTCTCCTCTCCCTCGCTCTCTCTCTCCCGTGTCCGAACGCGTCGGTCGCCGCCGTTCGCCATAGCCATCGCCACCGGCCTCCCCTCGCCTCCCCGACACGCTTCCGAGCTCCGCCACAACCCCCTCCACCTCCTCGTCGAGCCACGAACCTCCGGACGCCCTGTGTAGCCGCCATCGCCATCGTCTTCCTCCTCGGACGCCGTCGACCGCCGACTTCGATTCGCCGTCTCCAACGCGTCCCCGGCCACAACGAGCAGCCCTGGAGGTCCGCGGTGAGCTCTGCTGCCGTTCCCCTCTCTTCTCCCCCTCGTTTCCGCGCCGTAGCACCGTTCCCCACCACGGCCGAAGCCTCTCGCCGCCGTCCATGTCGCCGCCGCCGTCTCGGCCCGCCTCCGCCCAAACCGAGCCTTCCATCGCGCTCCCAGTGCTACGAGGGTGCCGCCGAGCCCCTCAGGTGGCCTCCCCGTGCCCCGCAGCCCGATCCCGCTCGCGCCCGAACTCCGGCCGCCGCCGCGAGCTTTGCTCCGGCGAGCTCCGGCCTTCCCCGCTCCTCCCACCTGTCCCACCAGATGCGCGAGAGCCCGGGCTACGCCCCGGTGCTCTCCGACGCCGCCCCCGTGGCCTGTTTCGCGGACGCCGCCGCGTCCAGAGGTCGCCGCCGACGACCTCGCCGGCCTGACGAGTGGGCCCCATCGGCAGGTGATTAGCTTAGTGCTAATCACTGTTAATTAACCCCCTGAGGCTGACATGTGGGCCCCGGTGCCCCCTAACCTTTTAATTAAGTTAATTTAACCCCTGTTTAACCCCCTGTCACTGACGTGTGGACCCCACACGTCAGGTTTGACCCGGACCAGCCCAGTTGACCGCTGACGTGGTGCTGACGTCATGCTGGCGCAATAATATGATTTCTGGAATTAAATTTAATCAGAAAATTCCAGAAATTGATTTAAACTTCAAAAATTCATATCAATTCAACCGTAGCTCAGATTGAAATGATTTATATATGAAAAATTATCAGAAAAATGCAATCTTTCCATCTGTACTAGTTTCATGCATGACAAACCAACTTATACATGCTGAATATGAGAAAACACATTATGGCATATTAAGAGACTTATTTTGGAGTTGCATTTGAACCTTTTGTTCAAATGGACTTCATTCAAATTGAATACTAGTTGCATTAGCTCAAACAGCATCACATCTACATGCCATGTTCATGCATCATATTGTTGCATATGATTGTGTATTGATTGCCGGCACCGTTCCTTCTCGATAGGTCTTGCTCCGGAGACCGTTCCAGAGTACCTGTCTGTGAAGCAGTGCCTCCTCTGTTGTTTTACCAGGCAAGCAAACCCCCTTGTTCATTTCGATAAAACCCTACTCTCTCACTCCTGCTCTCAGTTATTGCATTAGGACAACAACGATTCATCTGTTACTTTGTGCTGCGGTAGTTGAACCTATTCCTCTGCATGACCTGTCATTGCCACAGTAAATAGTTGAAACCCACTAGCATGTGTAGGAGTTGATTGAGCCATGTTGTGTTCCTACCATGCTATGCCTGCTATTGCTTAGAGTTGTGTCAGGTCTGATTCATTGGGAATGAATTGGAGTGTTACGATATGTTCTGGTGCTGATAGTTAAGTGTGTGAACACGATTTGGTAAAGGTAGCGGTGAGAGGCCATGTAGGAGTACATGGTGGGTTGTCTCATTGGAACCGTCCTTAAGCACTGAGTTCTATGTATGTTGTCCAATGACTCGATACTACCACACATTGGGTTCCGGTAACTCGACCCCTCTCGACTTATTAGCCAACTTGATCTCTGTCCAGGAGTCGCAACTAGTTTCTGGTGTTTGTAGGTAGTGCTATTTTTCTACCAAGTGGCACCCGGCAGGGTGGGCTTGGGACAGACTAGGCACACGTGGCACGGTGTACCAAGTGGCACCCGGATGGTGGGCTTGGGAACCCTGCTCACTTCGTTTGGGGCCGTGAGTGACACCCCGGCCGGATCTCCTTGCGGATGGAACCCGAATAGGCGATAAACCTGGATTAGAGTCTTGTGTGGTTAGTCAGGTCGTGGCCGACACCCTCGCCAGGCTTCCGCTTGAAGGTTGCCGAGATACATGACGTGTACATGGCGGTAAGTGGCGAGAGCGTGTGTGAAGAAGTACACCCCTGCAGGGTTAACATGATCTATTCGAATAGCCGGGTCCGCGGTTATGGACTTCTTGGATGCTTACATGGTACATAGACAACTTGAAGTGGATATTCTAAAATGCTCAAGACAAGTGTGAGTGCTATGGATGGCCTTCTCGTAGGGAGACGGGGATGAATCCATAGTAGTGTATTGTATGGTGATTAGTGGACTCGTGTACGTTGTTTCACCTCCAGAGTTTCTGGTAGTCGTAGAACAGGATAGCCACAGAGTCAAAGCTGGCTTGCTGCAACTAAACCCCACGTTACCCTCTTGATACAAATGCATGTATGATAGGATCTGATGTAAGTCTTGCTGAGTACCTTTGTACTCATGTTGCTTTATTTATGTTTTTGCAGCGGAGACTTCGGTCTTACTAGTGTTCTCGTGGACTTCGACTAGTAGCTAGTACCTCAGCTACGATTTTGAGCGGACGTTGTAGATAGTCAGGCTTTCAGCCTTTTTCATTTATAGATGTCTGTACTCAGACATGTAATGCTTCCGCTTGTTGCTTGATTGCTCTGACTGTTGGGTCATGTGACCCCTGTTTGTAATAATGCTGTGATGGCTCTTCTGAGCCTTTATCTATATAAGTTGTTGAGTTATGCTGTGATGCCATGTTGTACAGCACATACTTGCATGTTATGCGTACGTGTAATGTGTATTGCTATGTGTGGGATCTGACTATCTAGTTGTTTATCCTTAGTAGCCTCTCTTACCGGGAAATGTCTCCTAGTGCTTCCACTGAGCCCTGGTAGCTTGCTACTGCTCCGGAACACTTAGGCTGGCCGGCATGTGTCCTTCTTCGATCCTGTGTCTGTCCCTTCAGGGAAATGTCACGCGATGAATACCGGAGTCCTGTTAGCCTGCTACAGCCCGGTTCACCGGAGTCCTGTTAGCCCAGTGCTACAGCCTGGATTCACTCGCTGATGACTGACACGTTCGATGCTGGGTCATGGATGCCTGTCCCTGTAGGTTAGTGCCACTTTGGGTTTACAACTAGCCATGTCAGCCCGGGCTCTTTATCATATGGATGCTAGCGACACCATCATATACGTGTGCCAAAAGGTGCAAACGGTCCCGGGCAAAGGTAAGGTGACACCCGTGGGGATACCATGCGTGAGGCCGCAAAGTGATATGAGGTGTTACATGCTGGATCGATGTGGCATCGAGTCGGGGTCCTGACAGCTGCTGGTATCAGAGCCTGGCTGCCTGTAGGTTTACCAAGCCATACTGGTCGAAGTTGAGTCTAGAAATTCTTTAGTTATGTAAGGGAATTGATTGTGGGAAGGAACGTAAGGCTCTTTTTACTCCCTATACCTCATGACCTTCTGATCTGAGTCGTCCTATCTTTCTGACGGGATTAAGGAACTAGGCTTCTCTTCCGTCTATCAGGATCACGTGTTACTACTCCGTAGTTCCATAGGACTGGTTGATCAGAGTCATACCCCAGTTTTGAGTATTTCCGGTGTAGTCTGTTTAGTATGGTCTCAGAACCTTGAGTAATGCTGATGAGTATGTTATTGCCCCATTTTAGTAGGATGTCTCATTCTGAGCTTTTTACTGCCGTTATGCTGCCGGAATTTTCCTAGGAGTTCGA
The DNA here is from genome assembly GCF_002162155.2 of Triticum dicoccoides. Taxonomy (NCBI): domain Eukaryota; kingdom Viridiplantae; phylum Streptophyta; class Magnoliopsida; order Poales; family Poaceae; genus Triticum; species Triticum dicoccoides. The sequence goes on along the minus strand of NC_041389.1, from coordinate 80,058,898 downwards.
GAGATACTAATTCCTTGTCCTACATTCTACAGTCTATAGTTGATGCTGATTCCGTCCCTGGTTTTCGTTTCCCAGGATGTCATCAAGTTCTATTGTTCGTAGCCGGAACCATGAGGATGGTAGGGATGAGGATCCTCCCGACCAGCCTTCGTAGACCGAGTTCATGCTAGAGATGGAGAGGAACAAGCGTGAGTCCAACCGTTTGTTGGCACGTATCGAGGAGAACACTGCACATCAGTTCAAAGGGCCTGCTACCATTCATGATTTCATTCGTTTGCATCCCCCCACCTTTCATCATTCCATCGAGCCACTCGATGCAGATGACTGGCTCCGTAGCATCACTCATAAGCTGCGTTCCGCGAGCGCAGCTGAAGATGACAAGGTCACTTATGCCACATACCACCTGGAAGGTCCTGCTAGTCTTTGGTGGCAGAACTATGAGGCTATGCTTCCAGCTGGCCAGATTCCTACCTGGAAGGATTTCACTAAGGTTTTTCGCGAGCATCACATTCCCCAGGCCCTCATTGATCGCAAGAGAGAAGAGTTCTGTAGTTTCACCCAGAATAAGATGGCTGTTGATGCTTACAGCAGAGAGTTCGAGAACCTCGCCCGTTATGCCACAGAAGAAGTGTCCACGGACGCCAAGAAGCAGGCTAGGTTCCGAAAGGGTCTCAACCCCGAGTTGCGCCGTGATCTCCACCTGCATCATTGTGATACATTCCAAGCCCTTGTGAACAAGGCCATCAATGCAGAGACAACTCAGCTCACTTACGAGGAATCCCGTAAGCACACCCGTAATTTGGGATCTTCCTCTGGCTCTAGTTCCCAGAAGCGCCGGATTTGGGTTCCAAACTCCGCTCTTCCTTCCGGTTATACACCGAGGCCATTCCATGTGGTGTCTTCCCTAGCTCAGTCATATGTTCCACCCAGGCCTACTGGTAGACCGCTTGTCAGTGCGGGTCCACGTCCAACCTCAGGGACTTGCTTCACATGCGGGAAGCCAGGACACTATGCACGTGACTGCTCTCAGACTAGTTATGCTCCACTCAAGACCGAGAAGACTGTTGGCTGTGTTAAGCCATCACGCAAGATGACCGGTGTCAAGTCAGCCCCCACTGAACGTGGACGTGTGCATCACGTCTCAGCTAAAGATGCTCATGATGATCCGGATGTCGTTCTTGGTACACTCCTTGTCAATTGTCACCCAGCATCAGTTCTATTCGATACTGGAGCATCTCACTCCTTCATTTCGGAAAGCTATGCTAACTTGCACAATCTGTCATTTTGTGATATGCCAACCCCGCTAGTCATCCAAACTCCTGGATCCAAATGGCAAACCTCTAGTGTAAGCCATGGTAATGAAATCCTTGTTGACAGACTTGTATTCCTTGCATCACTTGTAGCCCTCAAGTCCTCAGATATTAACATCATCTTGGGTATGGACTGGATGACAACTCATCATGCCAAGATTGATTGTTACACAAGATCTGTTCAGCTTACACACCCATCTGGCAAGATAGTCACCGTCTCCACTAGAGTTGCAAAGCGTCAGCTCTATTCTCTTAATGCCAGCCCTCTTCCAGACCTTGAAGATATCCCGGTAGTCCGTGACTTTCCGGATGTCTTTCCAGAGGAACTGCCAGGTGTTCCACCTGACAGAGATGTAGAGTTCGTCATAGATCTTATCCCAGGAACAGCTCCAATCTCTAGGAGACCTTACAAGATGGCACCCTTAGAACTAGCCGAGCTTAAGAAACAACTTGATGAGTCCTTGCAAAAGGGTTTCATCCGTCCTAGTTCTTCTCCTTGGGCTTGCCCCGTTCTCTTCGTCAAGAAGAAAGATGGTACGGACCGGATGGTTGTAGATTATCGTCCCGTTAATTTGGTCACGATAAAGAACAAGTATTCGCTCCCCAGGATCAACGACCTGTACGATCAGCTCGCTGGATCCTCAGTCTTCTCCAAGATGGATTTGAGGTTAGGATACCACCAAATTAAGATCAGAAGCGGGGACATTCCCAAGACAGCTTTTGTCACTCGTTATGGTCAGTATGAGTACACCGTCATGTCCTTTGGTCTAAGTAACGCTCCAGCTACATTCTCCCGCTTGATGAACTCGATCTTCATGGAGTACTTAGATAAGTTCGTCGTGGTTTACCTCGATGATATTCTTATTTACTCGAAGAACGAGGAAGAGCATGCCGAACATCTTAGACTTGTGTTAGAAAAACTCAGAGAGCACCGCCTTTATGCCAAGTTCTCCAAGTGTGAATTTTGGTTGCCAGAAGTGACCTACTTAGGCCACATAATCTCTGGTAAGGGCATTGCTGTCAATCCCGAGAGAGTTCAAGCCGTTCTCGATTGGACTCCACCTGAGACCATTAAACAAGTTAGGAGTTTCCTTGGTCTAGCCAGCTATTGTCGCCGCTTTGTTGAAAATTTCTCCAAAGTAGCCAAACCCCTCACGGAACTTCTCAAGAAAGATAAAAAGTTCGAGTGGTCCCCACAGTGTGAGTACAGTTTTCAGGAACTGAAAAGACGACTGACTTCTGCTCCCATACTTGTGCCGCCGGATTTCACTAAAGACTTTATTATCTACTGCGACGCCTCACGACAGGGACTAGGTTGCATTCTTATGCAGGATCGTCATGTGATTGCCTATGCATCTCGACAGTTGCATCCACATGAGGAGAATTATCCTACACATGATCTAGAGCTCACAGCCGTAGTCTATGCACTCAAGACCTGGCGACATTACCTTCTTGGTAAACGTTGCGAGATCTACACCGATTACCAGAGTCTCAAGTATATCTTCACCCAACCGGATCTGAACCTTAGGCAAAGACGTTGGTTGGAGTTGATCATAGATTATGATCTAGGGATTACCTACACCCCAGGCAAAGCCAATGTCATGGCTGATGCTCTAAGCCGTAAATCCTATTGCAACAATCTCATGTTGCAGCAAGGCCATCCACTTCTCCATGAGGAATTCTGTAAGCTTAATCTTCACATTGCTCCTCACGGATTCCTTTCTACCTTGGTGGCGAAACCTACCCTTGTGGATCTTATCATAGAAGCCCAGAAGCATGATACGGGGATTACCCGGATCAAGAGAAACATTGCCAAGGGTATTGCTGGTAGTTTCTCTACAGATGATCGAGGTGTTGTTTTCTTTGGGAACCGCCTGGTGGTCCCCAAGAAGCAACATCTTCGACAATTGATTCTTAAGGAGGCGCATGAATCTCCTCTCACGATTCATCCCGGTAGTACTAAGATGTATCAGGACCTATGCCAGAGGTTCTGGTGGACTAGTATGAAGAGAGAAATCGCTGAGTTCATTGCTAAATGTGACGTTTGTCGTCGCGTTAAGGCATAGCATCAGAGACCTGCTGGCACCCTTCAGCCTTTAGCTATTCCTGAATGGAAATGGGATAAAGTTGGTATGGACTTCATCACCGGCTTTCCCAGGACCAAGAGAGGGAATAACGCTATCTTCGTAGTCGTTGACCGTCTTTCCAAAGTGGCTCACTTCCTCCCTGTTCGAGATAATATCACTGCTAGTCAGCTTGCTGACTTATATATTTCTCGAATAGTGTCACTTCATGGTGTTCCACTAGAGATCAATTCAGACCGTGGCAGTCTTTTCACTTCTCATTTCTAGGAGAGTTTCCAAACTGCCATGGGAACCCATCTTTCCTTCAGTACCGCTTTCCACCCTCAGTCGAGTGGTCAGGTGGAACGGGTCAATCAAATTCTCGAAGACATGCTCAGAGCTTGCGTTATCTCATTCGGTATGGATTGGGAGAAATGTCTTCCTTTCGCCGAGTTTGCTTATAACAATAGCTACCAATCCAGCCTCAAGAAAGCTCCTTTTGAGGTTCTCTATGGACGAAGATGTCGAACACCTTTGAACTGGTCAGAAACCGGTGAAAGACAATTCTTTGGACAGGAGGCAGAAGAGCAAGTTCGCATCATTCGTGAGAATTTGAAAACAGCCCAGTCTCGTCAGAAGAGCCAGTACGATCGTCATCATAAGGATATGACTTATGAAGTTGGCGAAAAGGCTTACCTTCGGGTTACTCCTTTGAAGGGTACCCATCGTTTCGGTATCAAGGGCAAGTTGGCTCCTCGTTACATTGGTCCTTTTTGTATTCTCGCTAAACGAGGAGAGGTTGCCTACCAATTGGAACTACCCCCACATCTTTCTCGAATTCATGATGTCTTCCACGTATCTCAACTCAGGCGTTGCTTCTCGGATCCCATCCGCGGAGTGGACCATGAAACGCTTGATCTCCAAGATAACCTCACATATCGAGAGTACCCGGTTCGCATTCTTGATCAAGCAGAGCGTGTCACTCGACGTCAGAACATCAAGTTTCTCAAAGTTCAATGGTCTCATCATTCCGAGAGAGAAGCTACTTGGGAGCGAGAAGATCGTCTTCGATTGGAGTACCCCACTCTTTTTCCGTCGACCCCTGAATCTCGAGACGAGATTCTTTCAAGTGGGGGCGAGTTGTCACATCCCTAGTCTGGTATGACCTAGACTAGCTAGTCATTTGTGCATCATGTTTAAATTTCATTTAAATTTGAAATGAGGATTGGTGGAACCCTCAGAATCATTTTTGAAAATGACCCAAATAAAAATTTCTCCAAAAGGGTCCAAGAAAATGCTCATGTTGCTCTCTGAAAATATTGGACAGAGATAAAAATCAAAACAATATTTTTAGGAGCTCATGGATATTTATTTTGGCCATTTGGATTAATTCGATAACTATTTGCATTGGAAATATATTGCTATATATATAAAATTATGTCATTTATAAAGGAGCTCTGGAATAATATATCTAGCTCCTGCAAAAATTGGCATAAGGTAATAAATTGATTTAGTATTTTATTAAATCAAAACTAATGTCAGAAAAATTAGAAAACAAAAATAAATAAAAGAAGGAGAAGCTTACCTGGGGCTCTCCCCCCTGTGCAGCCCAGCAGCAGGCCGGCCCAGCCAGCAGGCGGCCCAGCCCGCCCCCTCCTTTGTCGTCTTCATCCTCGACAGAGGGAGGGGAGCGTGCCCGGCGCGCGCGCGCGCCACCGCGCCACGCCACCTCCCTCCCTGCTTGCCTGGAGCCTCCTCGTCGCCCTGGGACGCCGGACGACACCACGCAGCCCCCCCGTACCCTCTCACTCTCCCCCGATTCTTCCTCTCCTCTCCCTCGCTCTCTCTCTCCCGTGTCCGAACGCGTCGGTCGCCGCCGTTCGCCATAGCCATCGCCACCGGCCTCCCCTCGCCTCCCCGACACGCTTCCGAGCTCCGCCACAACCCCCTCCACCTCCTCGTCGAGCCACGAACCTCCGGACGCCCTGTGTAGCCGCCGTCGACATCGTCTTCCTCCTCGGACGCCGTCGACCGCCGACTCCGATTCGCCGTCTCCAACGCGTCCCCGGCCACAACGAGCAGCCCTGGAGGTCCGCGGTGAGCTCCGCTGCCGTTCCCCTCTCTTCTCCCCCTCGTTTCCGCGCCGTAGCGCCGTTCCCCACCACGGCCGAAGCCTCTCGCCGCCGTCCATGTCGCCGCCGCCGTCTCGGCCCGCCTCCGCCCAAACCGAGCCTTCCATCGCGCTCCCAGTGCCACGAGGGTGCCGCCGAGCCCCTCAGGTGGCCTCCCTGTGCCCCGCAGCCCGATCCCGCTCGCGCCCGAACTCCGGCCGCCACCGCGAGCTTTGCTCCGGCGAGCTCCGGCCTTCCCCGCTCCTCCCACCTGTCCCACCAGATGCGCGAGAGCCCGGGCTACGCCCCGGTGCTCTCCGACGCCGCCCCCGTGGCCTGTTTCGCGGACGCCGCCGCGTCCAGAGGGCGCCGCCGACGACCTCGCCGGCCTGACGAGTGGGCCCCGTCGGCAGGTGATTAGCTTAGTGCTAATCACTGTTAATTAACCCCCTGAGGCTGACATGTGGGCCCCGGTGCCCCCTAACCTTTTAATTAAGTTAATTTAACCCCTGTTTAACCCCCTGTCACTGACGTGTGGACCCCACACGTCAGGTTTGACCCGGACCAGCCCAGTTGACCGCTGACGTCGTGCTGACGTCATGCTGGCGCAATAATATGATTTCTGGAATTAAATTTAATCAGAAAATTCCAGAAATTGATTTAAACTTCAAAAATTCATATCAATTCAACCGTAGCTCAGATTGAAATGATTTATATATGAAAAATTATCAGAAAAATGCAATCTTTCCATCTGTACTAGTTTCATGCATGACAAACCAACTTATACATGCTGAATATGAGAAAACACATTATGGCATATTAAGAGACTTATTTTGGAGTTGCATTTGAACCTTTTTTTCAAATGGACTTCATTCAAATTGAATACTAGTTGCATTAGCTCAAACAGCATCACATCTACATGCCATGTTCATGCATCATATTGTTGCATATGATTGTGTATTGATTGCCGGCACCGTTCCTTCTCGATAGGTCTTGCTCCGGAGACCGTTCCAGAGTACCTGTCTGTGAAGCAGTGCCTCCTCTGTTGTTTTACCAGGCAAGCAAACCCCCTTGTTCATTTCGATAAAACCCTACTCTCTCGCTCCTGCTCTCAGTTATTGCATTAGGACAACAACGATTCATCTGTTACTTTGTGCTGCGGTAGTTGAACCTATTCCTCTGCATGACCTGTCATTGCCACAGTAAATAGTTGAAACCCACTAGCATGTGTAGGAGTTGATTGAGCCATGTTGTGTTCCTACCATGCTATGCCTGCTATTGCTTAGAGTTGTGTCAGGTCTGATTCATTGGGAATGAATTGGAGTGTTACGATATGTTCTGGTGCTGATAGTTAAGTGTGTGAACACGATTTGGTAAAGGTAGCGGTGAGAGGCCATGTAGGAGTACATGGTGGGTTGTCTCATTGGAACCGTCCTTAAGCACTGAGTTCTATGTATGTTGTCCAATGACTCGATACTACCACACATTGGGTTCCGGTAACTCGACCCCTCTCGACTTATTAGCCAACTTGATCTCTGTCCAGGAGTCGCAACTAGTTTCTGGTGTTTGTAGGTAGTGCTATTTTTCTACCAAGTGGCACCCGGCAGGGTGGGCTTGGGACAGACTAGGCACACGTGGCACGGTGTACCAAGTGGCACCCGGATGGTGGGCTTGGGAACCCTGCTCACTTCGTTTGGGGCCGTGAGTGACACCCCGGCCGGATCTCCTTGCGGATGGAACCCGAATAGGCGATAAACCTGGATTAGAGTCTTGTGTGGTTAGTCAGGTCGTGGCCGACACCCTCGCCAGGCTTCCGCTTGAAGGTTGCCGAGATACATGACGTGTACATGGCGGTAAGTGGCGAGAGCGTGTGTGAAGAAGTACACCCCTGCAGGGTTAACATGATCTATTCGAATAGCCGGGTCCGCGGTTATGGACTTCTTGGATGCTTACATGGTACATAGACAACTTGAAGTGGATACTATAAAATGCTCAAGACAAGTGTGAGTGCTATGGATGGCCTTCTCGTAGGGAGACGGGGATGAATCCATAGTAGTGTATTGTATGGTGATTAGTGGACTCGTGTACGTTGTTTCACCTCCAGAGTTTCTGGTAGTCGTAGAACAGGATAGCCACAGAGTCAAAGCTGGCTTGCTGCAACTAAACCCCACATTACCCTCTTGATACAAATGCATGTACGATAGGATCTGATGTAAGTCTTGCTGAGTACCTTTGTACTCATGTTGCTTTATTTATGTTTTTGCAGCTGAGACTTCGGTCTTACTAGTGTTCTCGTGGACTTCGACTAGTAGCTAGTACCTCAGCTACGATCTTGATCGGATGTTGTAGATAGTCAGGCTCTTCAGCCTTTTTCATTTGTAGATGTCTGTACCCAGACATGTAATGCTTCCGCTTGTTGCTTGTATGCTCTGTATGATGGGTCTTGTGACCCCTGTTTGCAATAATTGCTATGACGGCTCTTCTGAGCCTTTATCTATATAAGTTGTTGAGTTATGCTGTGATGCCATGTTGTACAGCACATACTTGCATGTTATGCGTACGTGTAATGTGTATTGCTATGTGTGGGATCTGACTATCTAGTTGTTTATCCTTAGTAGCCTCTCTTACCGGGAAATGTCTCCTAGTGCTTCCACTGAGCCCTGGTAGCTTGCTACTGCTCCGGAACACTTAGGCTGGCCGGCATGTGTCCTTCTTCGATCCTGTGTCTGTCCCTTCGGGGAAATGTCACGCGATGAATACCGGAGTCCTGTTAGCCTGCTACAGCCCGGTTCACCGGAGTCCTGTTAGCCCAGTGCTATAGCCTGGATTCACTCGCTGATGACCGACACGTTCGATGCTGGGTCATGGATGCCTGTCCCTGTAGGTTAGTGCCACTTTGGGTTTACAACTAGCCATGTCAGCCCGGGCTCTTTATCATATGGATGCTAGCGACACCATCATATACGTGTGCCAAAAGGCGCAAACGGTCCCGGGCAAAGGTAAGGCGACACCCGTGGGGATACCGTGCGTGAGGCCGCAAAGTGATATGAGGTGTTACATGCTGGATCGATGTGGCATCGAGTCGGGATCCTGACAACTGCTGGTATCAGAGCCTGGCTGCCTGTAGGTTTACCAAGCCATACTGGTCGAAGTTGAGTCTAGAAATTCTTTAGTTATGTAAGGGAATTGATTGTGGGAAGGAACGTAAGGCTCTTTTTACTCCCTATACCTCATGACCTTCTGATCTGAGTCGTCCTATCTTTCCGACGGGATTAAGGAACTAGGCTTCTCTTCCGTCTATCAGGATCACGTGTTACTACTCCGTAGTTCCATAGGACTGGTTGATCAGAGTCATACCCCAGTTTTGAGTATTTCCGGTGTAGTCTGTTTAGTATGGTCTCAGAACCTTGAGTAATGCTGATGAGTATGTTATTGCCCCATTTTAGTAGGATGTCTCATTCTGAGCTTTTTACTGCCGTTATGCTGCCGGAATTTTCCTAGGAGTTCGAGAGATACTAATTCCTTGTCCTACATTCTACAGTCTATAGTTGATGCTGATTCCGTCCCTGGTTTTCGTTTCCCAGGATGTCATCAAGTTCTATTGTTCGTAGCCGGAACCATGAGGATGGTAGGGATGAGGATCCTCCCGACCAGCCTTCGTTGACCGAGTTCATGCTAGAGATGGAGAGGAACAAGCGTGAGTCCAACCGTTTGTTGGCACGTATCGAGGAGAACACTGCACATCAGTTCAAAGGGCCTGCTACCATTCATGATTTCATTCGTTTGCATCCCCCCACCTTTCATCATTCCATCGAGCCACTCGATGCAGATGACTGGCTCCGTAGCATCACTCATAAGCTGCGTTCCGCGAGCGTAGCTGAAGATGACAAGGTCACTTATGCCACATACCACCTGGAAGGTCCTGCTAGTCTTTGGTGGCAGAACTATGAGGCTATGCTTCCAGCTGGCCAGATTCCTACCTGGAAGGATTTCACTGAGGTTTTTCGCGAGCATCACATTCCCCAGGCCCTCATTGATCGCAAGAGAGAAGAGTTCTGTAGTTTCACCCAGAATAAGATGGCTGTTGATGCTTACAGCAGAGAGTTCGAGAACCTCGCCCGTTAGGCCACAGAAGAAGTGTCCACGGACGCCAAGAAGCAGGCTAGGTTCCGAAAGGGTCTCAACCCCAAGTTGCGCCGTGATCTCCACCTGCATCATTGTGATACATTCCAAGCCCTTGTGAACAAGGCCATCAATGCAGAGACAGCTCAGCTCACTTACGAGGAGTCCCGTAAGCACACCCGTAATTTGGGATCTTCCTCTGGCTCTAGTTACCAGAAGCGCCGGATTTGGGTTCCAAACTCCGCTCTTCCTTCCGGTTATACACCGAGGCCATTCCATGTGGTGTCTTCCCTAGCTCAGTCATATGTTCCACCCAGGCCTACTGGTAGACCGCTTGTCAGTGCGGGTCCATGTCCAACCTCAGGGACTTGCTTCACATGCGGGAAGCCAGGACACTATGCACGTGACTGCTCTCAGACTAGTTATGCTCCACTCAAGGCCGAGAAGACTGTTGGCTGTGTTAAGCCATCACGCAAGATGACCGGTGTCAAGTCAGCCCCCACTGAACGTGGACGTGTGCATCACGTCTCAGCTAAAGACGCTCATGATGATCCGGATATCGTTCTTGGTACACTCCTTGTCAATTGTCACCCAGCATCAGTTCTATTCGATACTGGAGCATCTCACTCCTTCATTTCGGAAAGCTATGCTAACTTGCACAATCTGTCATTTTGTGATATGCCAACCCCGCTAGTCATCCAAACTCCTGGATCCAAATGGCAAACCTCTAGTGTAAGCCATGGTAATGAAATCCTTGTTGACAGACTTGTATTCCTTGCATCACTTGTAGCCCTCAAGTCCTCAGATATTAACATCATCTTGGGTATGGACTGGATGACAGCTCATCATGCCAAGATTGATTGTTACACAAGATCTGTTCAGCTTACACACCCATCTGGCAAGATAGTCACCGTCTCCACTAGAGTTGCAAAGCGTCAGCTCTATTCTCTTAATGCCAGCCCTCTTCCAGACCTTGAAGATATCCCGGTAGTCTGTGACTTTCCGGATGTCTTTCCAGAGGAACTGCCAGGTGTTCCACCTGACAGAGATGTAGAGTTCGTCATAGATCTTATCCCAGGAACAGCTCCAATCTCTAGGAGACCTTACAAGATGGCACCCTTAGAACTAGCCGAGCTTAAGAAACAACTTGATGAGTCCTTGCAAAAGGGTTTCATCCGTCCTAGTTCTTCTCCTTGGGCTTGCCCCGTTCTCTTCGTCAAGAAGAAAGATGGTACGGACCGGATGGTTGTAGATTATCGTCCCGTTAATTTGGTCACGATAAAGAACAAGTATCCGCTCACCAGGATCAACGACCTGTACGATCAGCTCGCTGGATCCTCAGTCTTCTCCAAGATGGATTTGAGGTTAGGATACCACCAAATTAAGATCAGAAGCGGGGACATTCCCAAGACAGCTTTTGTCACTCGTTATGGTCAGTATGAGTACACCGTCATGTCCTTTGGTCTAACTAACGCTCCAGCTACATTCTCCCGCTTGATGAACTCGATCTTCATGGAGTACTTAGATAAGTTCGTCGTGGTTTACCTCGATGATATTCTTATTTACTCGAAGAACGAGGAAGAGCATGCCGAACATCTTAGACTTGTGTTAGAAAAACTCAGAGAGCACCGCCTTTATGCCAAGTTCTCCAAGTGTGAATTTTGGTTGCCAGAAGTGACCTACTTAGGCCACGTAATCTCTGGTAAGGGCATTGCTGTCAATCCCGAGAGAGTTCAAGCCGTTCTCGATTGGACTCCACCTGAGACCGTTAAACAAGTTAGGAGTTTCCTTGGTCTAGCCAGCTATTGTCGC
>NC_041389.1:80015710-80044752 GCF_002162155.2 Triticum dicoccoides | reverse complement strand
CTCCCCCGATTCTTCCTCTCCTCTCCCTCGCTCTCTCTCTCCCGTGTCCGAACGCGTCGGTCGCCGCCGTTCGCCATAGCCATCGCCACTGGCCTCCCCTCGCCTCCCCGACACGCTTCCGAGCTCCGCCACAACCCCCTCCACCTCCTCGTCGAGCCACGAACCTCCGGACACCCTGTGTAGCCGCCGTCGCCATCGTCTTCCTCCTCGGACGCCGTCGACCGCCGACTCTGATTCGCCGTCTCCAACGCGTCCCCGGCCACAACGAGCAGCCCTGGAGGTCCGCGGTGAGCTCCGCCGCCGTTCCCCTCTCTTCTCCCCCTTGTTTCCGCGCCGTAGCGCCGTTCCCCACCACGGCCGAAGCCTCTCGCCGCCGTCCATGTCGCCGCCGCCGTCTCGGCCCGCCTCCGCCCAAACCGAGCCTTCCATCGCGCTCCCAGTGCCACGAGGGTGCCGCCGAGCCCCTCAGGTGGCCTCCACGTGCCCCGCAGCCCGATCCCGCTCGCGCCCGAACTCCGGCCGCCGCTGCGAGCTTTGCTCCGGCGAGCTCCGGCCTTCCCCGCTCCTCCCACCTGTCCCACCAGATGCGCGAGAGCCCGGGCTACGCCCCGGTGCTCTCCGACGCCGCCCCCGTGGCCTGTTTCGCGGACGCCGCCGCGTCCAGAGGTCGCCGCCGACGACCTCGCCGGCCTGACGAGTGGGCCCCGTCGGCAGGTGATTAGCTTAGTGCTAATCACTGTTAATTAACCCCCTGAGGCTGACATGTGGGCCCCGGTGCCCCCTAACCTTTTAATTAAGTTAATTTAACCCCTGTTTAACCCCCTGTCACTTACGTGTGGACCCCACATGTCAGGTTTGACCCGGACCAGCCCAGTTGACCGCTGACGTCGTGCTGACGTCATGCTGGCGCAATAATATGATTTCTGGAATTAAGTTTAATCAGAAAATTCCAGAAATTGATTTGAACTTCAAAAATTCATATCAATTCAACCGTAGCTCAGATTGAAATGATTTATATATGAAAAATTATCAGAAAAATGCAATCTTTCCATCTGTACTAGTTTCATGCATGACAAACCAACTTATACATGCTGAATATGAGAAAACACATTATGGCATATTAAGAGACTTATTTTGGAGTTGCATTTGAACCTTTTGTTCAAATGGACTTCATTCAAATTGAATACTAGTTGCATTAGCTCAAACAGCATCACATCTACATGCCATGTTCATGCATCATATTGTTGCATATGATTGTGTATTGATTGCCGGCACCGTTCCTTCTCGATAGGTCTTGCTCCGGAGACCGTTCCAGAGTACCTGTCTGTGAAGCAGTGCCTCCTCTGTTGTTTTACCAGGCAAGCAAACCCCCTTGTTCATTTCGATAAAACCCTACTCTCTCGCTCCTGCTCTCAGTTATTGCATTAGGACAACAACGATTCATCTGTTACTTTGTGATGCGGTAGTTGAACCTATTCCTCTGCATGACCTGTCATTGCCACAGTAAATAGTTGAAACCCACTAGCATGTGTAGGAGTTGATTGAGCCATGTTGTGTTCCTACCATGCTATGCCTGCTATTGCTTAGAGTTGTGTCAGGTCTGATTCATTGGGAATGAATTGGAGTGTTACGATATGTTCTGGTGCTGATAGTTAAGTGTGTGAACACGATTTGGTAAAGGTAGCGGTGAGAGGCCATGTAGGAGTACATGGTGGGTTGTCTCATTGGAACCGTCCTTAAGCACTGAGTTCTATGTATGTTGTCCAATGACTCGATACTACCACACATTGGGTTCCGGTAACTCGACCCCTCTCGACTTATTAGCCAACTTGATCTCTGTCCAGGAGTCGCAACTAGTTTCTGGTGTTTGTAGGTAGTGCTATTTTTCTACCAAGTGGCACCCGGCAGGGTGGGCTTGGGACAGACTAGGCACACGTGGCACGGTGTACCAAGTGGCACCCGGATGGTGGGCTTGGGAACCCTGCTCACATCGTTTGGGGCCATGAGTGACACCCCGGCCGGATCTCCTTGCGGATGGAACCCGAATAGGCGATAAACCTGGATTAGAGTCTTGTGTGGTTAGTCAGGTCGTGGCCGACACCCTTGCCAGTCTCTGAGGAGTTCAAGTATTCTTCTTCTTGCATTTCAAAGTGCAATTCTTTCAACCTTATCTTTTGAGGTGGTGTTATATCATTCTTGATAATTTCCATTCATGTTTCGTGATTCACATGTTGTCAAGAATGAGGTATTTTAAATCCATCAATCTCTTTGTTGGAGTTATCTTGTGTCATATTTGACCTAAAGCCTTCCCTAAGGAATATTGCTATTTGTGGTGCTTATCAATGATCCAAGTTATATCTCTATCATCTTGGTGAAGCAGTTTTCATCTCTTCATTGATCTCAAGCAAGCAATTGATTTTGATAGTGGCAGAATTTCACCTCAAGTTTTGAGATGTTTCCATCAGCCCACAACAAGCTTGTGCTTCTTGTTGTTGATTTTCCAACAACTCCATTCGATTCTTCTTTGCAAGGATGCTTTCCAAGTTCACTTGTGGCAAAAGTTGTCATTTTCTTCTCCGTCCCTTTATCCCAACGGTCTAACTTCTATTCTTTCATTACAGAGGCATTGTGATGTTGTGCTCTTCACCCATCACCTCGTTTTGTGTTGTATCATTTTCTTGCTTATCCATTTAACCGGGGTGTTGTATCATCTCTTCAATATCTTTTCATCTCATCAAGTTTTCCTTCCCTTTTCAACTGGAGTGCTGTCCGAATTTGATCTTCCTTGTTCCTTGTTTATCTTGTTTCAACCAGAGTGGTTCCAATTCTTTCTTGTTCATTGTACTCGTCATTCATAACTTTTCAACCTCTCAAGGTTCGTGGTTTCACTCGTTCGTCAAAGAAGCAACTTAGTTTATCTCTTATCTTCCTCTTCCTTTTTTCCCTCCGGTGCCATCCTAGATCTTGGGACGAGATCCTCTTGTAGTGGTGGAGTGTTGTAACGCCCCGGATACAACTTTCCATATTCGTAACTCCAACTCTTGCCTTTTCCGGAGATGCGATATGATATTTCCCTTCGTGGTTGGGTTTTTATCTTTTGTTTTGCATTTTGTTCTTGTCATGCATCTCATCTCATGGCATCATGTGCATTGCATCCGCATGTTTTCATAAAACTCGCACCCGTTCGTAGTTGCCGCGTCCCCCCTTTCTTTTGTTGACCGCCCCGAGACCAACCGTGTTTTCGTTTCCCTTTTGTCCGACCACCTAACCTCTCTTGCCAGCTCGCAGCCCCCCTCGCGCGCGTCTGAAACTTGCCCCGAACCCGAACCGCTCGGTCATGACCGTTGGATCCGGATCATCCCCTAACGTCAATAAAACATCTCCGTTTTCTTATTTGGACTCCCTAGCCTATTTATACTCGACCGTCCAATTTAATTGGAGGGCCCAAATCTACCCTAAACCATCCCCTTTCCCTATATAACCTACCTACCTCATTCCAAATCGGGTCAAACTCTAGACCCTAGGCAGACCAATTCCCTCCAATCCCGCAGCCGCCACCGCTCTCTCCTCGCAATCCGCGCGTACCCAGTCCCCTGCCTCCACTTGGCCAGATCCACCAGCCAAACCCCACTTGATCTGGACCGCCAGATCTCAGATCCGACGGCCCAGAGAGCATCCCGCAACCCCGCGGTTCCCGCAGATCCCGTCGCTAGCATCCCCCAATCTGGATCGAGGCAATCCCGTCCGCCCCATCACGCCGGCCGGCGAGCCGATGCTGTCGAGCTCCACCCAGGCAGTCCCCGTCCGTGCCTGAGGGAGTCCTGGACTAGGGGGTGTCCGGACAGCCAGACTATCATCGTCCGCCGGACTCCAAGACTACGAAGATACAAGATGGAAGACTCCGTCCCGTGTCCGGATGGGACTTTCCTTGGCGTGGAAGGCAAGCTTGGCGATACAGATATGTAGATCTCCTACCATTGTAACCGACTCTGTGTAACCCTAGCCTCCTCCGGTGTCTATATAAACCGGAGGGCTTTAGTCCGTAGGACAACATACATTACAACAATCATACCATAGGCTAGCTTCTAGGGTTTAGCCTCCTTGATGTCGTGGTAGATCCACTCTTGTACTACCCATATCATCAATATTAATCAAGCAGGACATAGGGTTTTACCTCCATCAAGAGGGCCCAAACCTGGGTAAAACATCGTGTCCCTCGTCTCCTGTTACCATCCGCCTAGACGCATAGTTCGGGACCCCCTACCCGAGATCCGCCGGTTTTGACACCGACATTGGTGCTTTCATTGAGAGTTCCTCTGTGTCGTCACCGATAGGCTTGATGGCATCTTCAACCAACAACGCTGTCCAGGGTGAGACTTTTCTCCCCGGACAGATCTTCATATTCAGCAGCTTCGCACTGCGGGCTAATTCGCTTGGCCATCTGGAGCAGATCGAAAGCTATGCCCCTGGCCGTCAGGTCAGATTCGGAAGCCTAGACTTCACGACCGATGTCCACGGAGACTTGATCTTCGACGGACCCGAGCCACAGCCAAGCGCGCCGCACTGTTGCGATGGGCATGATTTAGCTCTGCCGCCGAACAGTGCCTTGGTGGCCGCACACGAATCCGCTCCGGCCATTAGTCCGGAGCCGATCGCCTGGATAGAGGATCGGTGGATGGACACCGCCTCGGGGGCTTCAACATCCACGGCGATGGAGCCGAACACTAATCTTGTCCCCTGCGAAACTCGTGATTCCGAGGCGCCGGACTCCTTGCCGGACTCCGAACCTCCCGCGCCCCTACCAATCGATTCGGATTGGGCGCTGGTTATGGAATTCACCGCCATGGACATCTTCCAATACTCGCCTTTTGGCGATATCCTGAATTCACTAAAACATCTCTCATTATCAGGAGAGTCCTGGCCGGACTATGGCTAGGATGGTTGGGGTACGGACGTCGAAGAAATTCAGAGCCCACCCACCACCCACTTTGTAGCCACTGTCGACGATCTAACTGACATGCTAGACTACGACTCCGACGACACCGACGCTATGGACGACGATGCCGGAGACGAACAGGAACCAGCGCCTACAGGGCACTGGAAGACCACCTCGTCATATGACATATACATGGTGGACACCCCAAAAGACGGGGACGGCGAAGAAGCAGTGGAGGCAGACTCTTTAAAGAAGCAGCCCAAACGCCGGCGTCAGCGGCGCCGCTCTAAATACCGCCACAGCAAGAATGGAGATTCCGGCACAGGAGATAATAATACTCCAGAGAGTGCCGAAGACAATCCCCTCCAGCAAGACTCAGCACAGGAGGATGCAGAAGCAAGCCCTCACGAGAGGGCGGCAGACGAAGAGGTTGAGGATCATAACTATATGCCTCCCTCCGAAGACGAAGCAAGCCTCAACGATGATGAATTCGTCGTACCTGAGGATCCCGTCGAACAAGAGCGCTTCAAGCGCAGGCTTATCGCCACAGCAAACAGCCTAAAGAAAAAGCAGCAACAGCTTCAAGCTGATCAGGACCTGCTGGCCGATCGATGGACCGAGGTCCTCGCGGCCGAAGAGTATAAACTCAAACGCCCCTCCAAAAGTTACCCAAGACGCAAGCTGCTCCCCCGATTAGAGGTGGAAGCATACATACCTCCATCACCAGCGCACGATATGGCTGACCGACCACCTCGTGGTCGTGACAGAGAGGCATCCAGGGCCCCAGCCAAGACCGTACCCCGACATCGCTCCAAAAGTACGAAGCCAAGAGGGAACGCGCCGGACTTGCGAGATATATTGGAGGACAAAGCAAGGCAATCCAGATCCATCTACGGATCACGTGGGCGCCCCACGACCCACGACGAATACCGCCGCGCTGGATACAATAACCCTGGCCGGGCCGAGCACAGCAGACAGCGCTCCCTCGAGCTGCGTCGCAATATTGCTCAATACAGAGGCGCCGCACACCCACTATGCTTCACGGACGAAGTAATGGATCATCAAATCCCTGAAGGGTTTAAACCCGTAAACATTGAATCCTACGATGGCACAACAGACCCCGCGGTTTGGATAGAAGATTATCTTCTCCACATCCATATGGTCCGCGGCGACGATCTCCACGCCATCAAGTACCTCCCACTCAAGCTTAAAGGACCAGCTCGGCATTGGCTTAACAGCCTGCCCGCAGAGTCAATTGGGTGTTGGGAAGACCTGGAGGCCGCATTCCTTGATAACTTCCAAGGCACGTATGTGCAACCACCAGACACCGATGACCTAAGCCACATCATTCAGCAGCCAGACGAATCGGCCAGACAATTCTGGACACGGTTCTTGACAAAGAAAAACCAAATCGTCGACTGTCCGGATGCAGAGGCCCTTGCAGCCTTCAAACATAACATCCGGGACGAATGGCTAGCCCGGCACCCGGGGCAGGAAAAGCCGAAATCCATGGCAGCCCTCACATCGTTAATGACCTGCTTTTGCGCGGGAGAGGACAGCTGGCTAGCTCGCAGCAACAATCTCCGTAAAAATTCTGGCAGTCTGGATACTAAGGACAACAACGGCAGGTCACGTCGAAACAAAAACAAACGCCGCATTAACGGCGACGATAAGGAGGATACGACAGTCAACGCCGGATTCAGAGGCTCCAAACCTGGTCAGCGGAAGAAGCCATTCAAAAGAACCACTCCGGGTCCGTCCAATCTGGACCGAATACTCGACCGCTTATGCCAGATACATGGCACCTCTGAAAAGCCAGCTAACCACACTAACAGAGATTGCTGGGTGTTCAAGCAGGCCGGCAAGTTAATTGCCGAAAACAATGACAAGGGGCTAAACAGCGACGACGAGGAAGAGACCCGACCGCCGAACAATAGAGGACAGAAGGGTTTTCCCCCACAAGTGCGGACGGTGAATATGATATACGCGACCCATATACCCAAGAGGGAGAGGAAACACGCACTAAGGGACGTCTACGCGATGGAGCCAGTCGCCCCGAAGTTCAATCCATGGTCCTCTTGTCCGATCACTTTCGATCGAAGAGACCATCCGACCAGCATACGCCATGGCGGATTCGCCGCATTGGTTTTAGACCCAATCGTCGATGGATTTCACCTCACGAGAGTCTTGATGGACGGCGGCAGTAGCCTGAACCTGCTTTATCAGGATACAGTGCGCAAAATGGGCATACACCCCTCAAGGATTAAACCTACAAAGACAACCTTTAAAGGTGTCATACCAGGAGTGGAAGCCAACTGTACAGGCTCAGTCACACTGGAAGTGGTCTTCGGATCCCCGGATAATTTCCGGAGCGAAGAGTTAATCTTCGACATAGTCCCGTTTCGCAGCAGCTATCACGCTCTGCTCGGACGAACCGCGTTTGCAAAATTCAACGCGGTGCCGCATTATGCATACCTAAAGCTCAAGATGCCAGGCCCTCGTGGAGTCATCACAGTCAATGGGAATACGGAACGCTCCCTCCGAACGGAGGAACATACAGCGGCTCTCGCGGCAGAAGTACAGAGTAGCCTCTTAAGGCAATTCCCCAGTCCGACCGTTAAACAGCCGGATACAGCAAAACGCGCCCGAAGCAATACCAACCAAGACCACCTGGCGCGATCAGAGCATACGTAGCAATGCGGCCCCAACCCTCGCCCGCGCATGATCGCAATAATAACACTCCGCGTACATCATTACGCTTTGGAGATACCATGGGCACAGGGGAAGGGGCACGATCGCAACGGACCCAGAGTGCAGTTCGACCACACCGGGGGCTCGCAAGTGTGCCCCCCTTTTTTTTATTTTTTATTTCCCTTCTTTGTGTACACATGACTCCGTTAACCAGAGGCCCTGTCCGGCGATGAACCTGCCAAACTCATGATGCAACAGTCAGGGACGAGAAGGCTGCGACGAACACTCAGGTGGTCTCAATTACGAGCATTAAATTCGATTATATACACCAAGTCCGCAGCTCACCCCTGGAGGGGGACATGTTTACTTAGTCCAAATCCCTTGCTTACCGCACTATTTGTATCAGTCCGCTCTACTAGCAGACTTTCTTTCATTAATAATGCAGCACCTTTTTGATTGCAATTGCATTACCTTTTATATATATATATATATGTTCATTATATAACATCTTGCGCCCGTATATTTCGGTACGGCCTAATACGCCAGGGGCTTATGTTCCCCACTCTATGGTGTGATAAGTCCGAACACTTCCACAAGTGCGGCACCCCGAACTTATAGCATTATATGAATCAGCTCCGAATCATGTCTTGGGTCAATAGTTGGGTTTGCCCGGCTCCCATGTTTTGGTGCCTTACGTTCCGTTCTGTCGGCTAAGGTGGCACTGGGAGAACCACTGCGATTGCGCCCCGGTTGAGCTGGGCGAGCGCCTCAGTGGAGAAAGCTAAAACTGACTGGCATGATAACGCGAGAGACTGGTCGCTGTTCGAGAGGTTTTTTCAGGTCCTTAAAGACTCACGCCGCTTCGAGGAAGTTCCGGACAATGTCTGACGAAGGCGTGGATAGCGCCCCGGATTCGGTCTTCCGAATACCAGGGGCTTCGCCGAAATTTAAAATTATAGAATTCTATGGCTAAGTGAGAGTATTCAAGCATTATAAGTCCGGTTGCCTTGTTCGTTGTGTTGAGCGCCTCCCTCGATGGACCCAACAATGGGAACAAGAGTGCTCAAGTTTATGCCGAACACCCCAGCACTCGTGGCTTGGGGGCTGAAGCCAACGACTTGCCATCTCTCAGATTTTATACACGGCCGCACAGAAGGTAATATTTTAAATTAAAAAAGTGTTGCTCAAAGCGCACATGAACAAAGTTTTAGCGCACAGGATAATACATAGCAAATTCACTCAAAGATTACATTTCTGGGGCACTCATCCGCAATATCGCGGGCTCCCTTCAGGACAGATTTATAATACATTTCGGGCGTGCGATACTCCTTGCCCGGTGGCGGTGGGTCCGTGAGAAGCTTCTCCACATCCAACTTGCCCCATTGCACCTTTGTGCGGGCGAGGGCCCGGCGAGCGCCTTCAATACAGGCGGAGCGCTTGATGACATCCACCCAGGGGCATGCATCCACCAGCCGCCGCACGAGGTCAAAGTAGCTCCCAGGCATGGCCTGTCCAGGCCACAGCCAGATTATAAGTCCCTCCATGGCCTCTTCAGCTACCTTGTGGAGTTCGACCAGCTGCTTCAGCTGGTCGCTTGGGGGCACCGGGTGTCCGGCCTCAGCATACTGAGACCAGAAGACTTTTTCCATCGAGCTCCCCTCCTCGCCACGATAGAATGCGGCGGCATCAGACGCACTACGCGGCAGATCTGCAAACACCCCTGGAGAGCTCCGAATGCGGGTAAGTGTCAGGTATTTTACATTAACATGCTTGCTTTGCATGAAAAATGCCTTACCCGCCGCTATTTTCTTTACATCTTCCACCTCCTGAAGGGCCTTATGGGCTTCGGCCTTGGCGGACTTGGCACTTTCGAGAGTCGAGGCAAGCTCGGACTCTCGAGTCTTGGAGTCACGCTCCAACCTCTCATGTTTCTCCATGAGGGCCTGGAGCTCTTGCCGTACTTCCGCCACCCGCGCCTCCTGCTTCTCTCTCTCTGCCCGTTCCGCGGCCGCACTGCGTTCGGCCGCGGACACAGCCTCCTTCAGGGCTGCCACCTCGTTAGTGGCCCCTGCAATACACATATTATCCTTGTTAATTATATTGCAACCAAAATCCTTTTCTGTAAGGTAACTATTCAAAGTGGTGTTACTCACCTTCTTTGTCCTCGAGCTGCTTCTTGGCATGGCCGAGCTCTTGCTCGGACCGCTCGAGATCCTTTTTCAGCACATCGACCTCCGTCGTTAGTGCGGCAGAGGTCAGCAGCGCAGCCTGCAAACCCATATTGACATATTTTAAGCAACCCTGCGTATATCTTGTTAGATCCTCAGTCCGGCTTTTTCTTTCCGAACACCGAACTAAGCATCAGGGGCTACTGTCTATGCGGTATTACATTACATAATTTTAACTTCTTACCTCAAAACCTGTTAGAAGGCTGCTGCAGGCTTCGGTCAGCCTGCTTTTGGCGAGCCGAACCTTTTGAATCACCGCACTCATGATAGTGCGGTGTTCTTCCTCAATGGAAGCGCCTTTAAGCGCCTCCAACAAGTTATCCAGCGCCTCCGGTTGGACGGAGGCCGCCGGTGTCACGGTCTTGCCCTTCTTTCGAAGGGGCCGCTTGCCGGACTCTGGAACCATTGCGGGTTCCGATGTAGAGTCCGACACAAAGTCCGGGAGGCTGCCTGACGGCGCCTCCGGAGCCTCCTCCTGATGGGTCCCTCTCTGGGATCCCACATCGGCGTCCTCGTCGGCGCGTGGGGTAGAGGCAGTCGGAAGTGAATTCACATCCGACGAGGCCAAGGACCCGCTTGATGAAGCGGGGAGATCATCATCGGCCGGACTACGGACAGAATGCGGCGTTAGAAGGACACTGCGTGACATAAAAGATATTGCATATAAAGGATCCGGATACTTACGATCTCGCCGGACGCCTGGCCCTTGGAGGCCACTCATCCTCGCCAACGCCGGTGTTGGCGAAACTGTCCGGGGGGATAGTTCTCCCCCTCTTGGACCCTTCGGCCTCCCCTATTGGGGAAGCCTTCCTCTTCTTCTCTCCCCCCTCCGGGAGAGAATACTCCTCCTCCTCCTCGTCTTCGGGGGAGGAGTCCGCCTCGTCGTCGGACACCTGATTGCGGGAGCTCTTTCGAGTCCCCGCGGCCACCTTCTTGGCCTTCTTCTCCAGCACCACGTGCGGTGCCGGAACCAGCAGCCCTGCTAAACGGGCGTCTACTGGGTCTTCTGGCATGGGAGCCGGGCTAATAAGCTGCCTGGCCTTCTCCATCCATTCCTGTCAAAGGAAAGGAAAGAATGAAACCCTCTTATAATCAATTCGATTACTACAAAGTGTCCCGTAATGGGGTTGAATCACTTACCTCGTCAGTTGGATACTGCAAGCTGAATCCGCGATCTTCCGTCACGGATGCGGGGGCTTCGGCGCCCTTAAACAGCACTCTCCAGGCGCCTTCGTATGTCGTATCAAAGAGCCCGCTCAGCGCCTGGTGCTGTTCCGGATTGAACTCCCACAGATTGAATGCCCGTTCTTGGCATGGGAGAATCCGGCGGATGAGCATGACTTGGACCACATCGACGAGCCTAAGCTTATTGCTCACCAGCTTCTGGATGCAGGTTCGGAGTCCAGTCACCTCCTTCGAATCGCCCCACAGCAAGCCCTTCTCTTTCCAGGAGGTGAGCTGCGTGGGGACGCCAGATCTAAACTCGGGGGCCGCCGCCCATGTGGGCTTGCGCGGCTCGGTGATGTAGAACCACCCCGATTGCCACCCCTTGACGGAGTCCACGAAGGCCCCTTCGAGCCAAAGGACGTTGGGTAATTTACCCAACATGGCGCCTCCGCATTCCGCTTGCGTGCCCAGCACAACCTTCGGCTTGACGTTGAAGGTCTTGAGGCACAGGCCGAAGTGGGGCCGGATGCAGAGGAAGGCCTCGCACACGACGATGAACGTCGAGATGTTGAGGATGAAGTTCGGCGCCAGATCGTGGAAATCCAGGCCGTAATAGAACATGAGCCCCCGGACGAGTGGATGGAGCGGAAAGCCCAGTCCGCGGAGGAAGTGGGGAAGGAAGACGACCCTCTCGTGAGGCCCGGGGGTAGGGACGAGCTGCCCCTCGTCGGGCAGCCGATGCGTGATATCGCCGGAAAGATATCCGGCGTTGCGCAGCTTGGTGATGTGCTCCTCCTTAACGGTGGAGGCCAACCACTTGCCTCCCCCTCCAGACATATTCGGAGAAGGTCGAGGCGAGATGCGCGAGCTTGGGCGTTGGAGCTTGAGTGCGCAGAGATGTATAAGCAAAGGAGGAAGAAGGCGTAGGTGAGAAGGTAAATCCTTATCCCTTATATATAGGTGGACGAAAACTGTGCGTCCCGCTGGCCTGATAAAACTCGCTTATCTCCCAAGCGCCACCATCAATGGCGCGGTTGGGTTACCCACGTCCGTATTGATGAGAATCCCGGAATAAGGGGAACACAATCTCTTCTTTGACAAGACGTGCCAAGGAAACCACTTCGCTAAACGTGCTGAGGTGGTATAGTAAAAAACGATTCAAACAAAGGCTTGGTAGCGGTGTGATGTCACGCCGCATAATACGTCAGCAGATTGAACTAAGTGTACATTTTATTCTCTCTACGGTGGAATGTGGAATTTATTTTGCAGAGCCGGACACTATCCTGGTGTTCACGATCTTCTCTGGATTATTCAAGGGAGGAACCCGCCTTGCAATGCCGAACATTATGCGCGCCGGACTTATCGTCATTGAAGCCTGGTTTAGGGGCTACTGAGGGAGTCCTGGACTAGGGGGTGTCCGGACAGCCGGACTATCATCGTCCGCCGGACTCCAAGACTACGAAGATACAAGATTGAAGACTGCGTCCTGTGTCTGGATGGGACTTTCCTTGGCGTGGAAGGCAAGCTTAGCGATACGGATATGTAGATCTCCTACCATTGTAACCGACTCTGTGTAACCCTAGCCTCCTCCGGTGTCTATATAAACCGGAGGGCTTTAGTCCGTAGGACAACATACATTACAACAATCATACCGTAGGCTAGCTTCTAGGGTTTAGCCTCCTTGATCTCGTGGTAGATCCACTCTTGTACTACCCATATCATCAATATTAATCAAGTAGGACGTAGGGTTTTACCTCCATCAAGAGGGCCCGAACCTGGGTAAAACATCGTGTCCCTCGTCTCCTGTTACCATCCGCCTAGACGCACAGTTCGGGACCCCCTACCCGAGATCCGCCGGTTTTGACACCGACAGTGCCCCTCCTCCTGTTTCCCTCTCCTCGCTCGTCTCTAACCTCTCTCTCCCTCGTTGCTTCGCAGAGGACCAACCAGGGCGCTGCCGAGCTCGTCGTCCTCGGCTCGGGCTGCTCCAGGTCCGCGCACCGCCATCCCTACTTCGCCAGACCTTCCTCTGCGCCTCCCCAAGTCGCGCCCTTGCCTGCCGGAGCTCCTGTCGCCGCCGTCGTCGTTCGAGACATGCGCCTCGCTTCCTCCTCAAACTAGAGGGTCGACACCTCCCCGACCCAAACTGGCCCGGATCCGGCCATCTCCGACACCCTTGCCCGGATCCCGCTGTGCTTCGGCCAAGTCCTGCCGCGGCAAGCCCTCCTGCGCCAAGTCCCGCATCGCCAGTAGGCCTTCCTCGCCACCCCTGCCTCTCTGCTTCGAGCAAGCAAGTCGAGCGCTTGCGTTGACCGCGCACGCGTGGACCATGAGGCCTCGTTCGCCTCCAGCCAAGCCTCCAAGGCCCCTACCAAGCCAGATTCGGCCTCGCTCTGCCTCTCCATCAGCCTGGGCCCTGGCCCAAGGGTGAGCTCCTCCAGCGCCCCTGCTCCTGTTGGCCCAACCAGTTTCGGCCTGTAGCATTTTTTTCAGAACTGCGATTTTAGCATTATCCAGTGATTTACAGATTTGCAGAAAAACCCTCATGCTTCATGCATTTAATAACTCATGAACCGTGCATCGGATTAAAATGTTTTATATATGTAAAATGCTCAGAATCCTGTCTAGTTTCATAATATTCCACTTTCATCCATGTTTAAAAGGTTTAAAATGATGTTTGTTTAAATTTGCTCAAATGCCATGTTAAAATGATTTATTTCATTACTAAATAACCGTTGCTCCGTTTTAAATAAACTTTATATGTAAATGGGGTGGAAAATGCCTAGTTTAACATGGTGCACTTTATTTTCCTGTTTAACAACTTTAAAATATGTTTGAGGGCAGAACATTAGCAAATTCATAAATTGCATATGAGGATTTTCCGGAAATGTTGTTTGTTGTTCCGGCCTCATTTAAACTTGCCTAAATAGTTAGTTTACTTTTGTTACACCCCTTGCCATGTTTAACAACATTTAATATTGTTGGGTAGCATAAACGGGAGTGAACTAAATAATTGATGTGGTGTTTTGTCAATATGCAACTCGTTGCATATTGAGCTCCACTTAACTTGTAGTGTTGTTTGTGCATATTGCCATGCCATGCCTCATTAAACCGGACATGCATCATACTTGTTTGTGCATCATGACATGTTTATGCTTGTGTGTTTACCATGTTGTTTGTTTCTTACGGTGTTGCTTCTTAGTTCCGGTAATGTTGCGATTGTGAGGATTTGTTCGACTACTCCTGTTCGTCTTCTTCATGGACTCATTCTTCTTCCTAGCGGGATTTCAGGCAAGATGACCGCTACCCTGGATCTCACTACTATCATTGCTATGCTAGTTGCTTCGTTCTATCGCTTTGTTGCGCTACCTATCATTTGTTCTTCAAGCCTCCCAAATTGCCATGAACCTCTAACCTTTGACACCCTTCCTAGCAAACCGTTGCTTGGCTATGTTACCGCTTTGCTCAGCCCCTCTTATAGCGTTGTTAGTTGCAGGTGAAGTTGAGGATTGCTCCATGGTGGACAGGATTATGTTGGGATATCACAATGTCTCTTATTTAATTAATGCATCTATATATTTGGTAAAGGGTGGAAGGCTCGGCCTTATGCCTGGTGTTTTGTTCCACTCTTGCCGCCCTAGTTTCCGTCATACAGGTGTTATGTTCCCGGATTTTGTGTTCCTTATGCGGTCGGGTGATTTATGGACCCCCTTGACAGTTCGCTTTGAATAAAACTCCTCCAGCAAGGCCCAACCTTGGTTTTACCATTTGCCTCACCACCACCTATACCTTTCCCTTGGGTCGGCCAACCCAAGGGTCATCTTTATTTTAGCCCCCCAGGCCAGTGCTTCTCTAAGTGCTGGTCCGAACCGAGCGATGTTCGGCGCCCCCTGGGCAACCAGGGTCTATGCCAACCCGACGTCTGGCTCATCCGGTGTGCCCTGAGAATGAGATATGTGCAGCTCCTATCGGGATTTGTCGGCACATCCGGGCGTCTTTGCTGGTCTTGTTTTACCATTGTCGAAATGTCTTGTAAACCGGGATTCCGAGACTGACCAGGTCTTCCTGGGAGAAGGAATATCCTTCGTTGATCGCGAGAGCTTATCATGGGCTAAGTTGGGACACCCCTGCAGGGTATTATCTTTCGAAAGCCGTGCCCGCGGTTATGTGGCAGATGGGAATTTGTTAATGTCCGGTTGTAGATAACTTGACACCAGATCTGAATTAAAACGCATCAACCGCGTGTGTAGCCGTGATGGTCTCTTCTCGGCGGAGTCCGGGAAGTGAACACGGTTTTGGGTTATGTTTGACGTAAGTAGGAGTTCAGGATCACCTCTTGATCATTGCTAGCTTCACGACCGTTCCTTTGCTTCTCTTCTCGCTCTCATTTGCGTATGTTAGCCACCATACTTGCTTAGCCGCTGTTGCAACCTCACCACTTTACCCCTTCCTTACCCTTTAAGCTTTGCTAGTCTTGATACCCATGGTAATGGGATTGCTGAGTCCTCGTGGCTCACAGATTACTACAACAACAGTTGTAGGTACAGGTTACACGATGATCACGACGCGAGAGCGATGTTTGCTTGTTTTGGAGTTCATCTTACTGCTTCTTCTTCGATCAGGGGATAGGTTCCAGGTCGGCAGCCTGGGCTAGCAGGGTGGATATTGTTTGAGCTTCTGTTTGTGTTTCATCCGTAGTCGGATGTTGATCTTATGTAAGATAATGTTGTATTCGTGTGGCATTGTATGCCTTATGTATGTATCCCTTTCTATTATGTAATGTTGATGTAATGATATCCACCTTGCAAAAGCGTCTTCAAGATGCGCTTCTATCCTTGGTGGGACCTTCGAGTTCCTTTAGGATAGGGTCGCATCTTGGGCGTGACAATAGTGGAGAGAGAGAGAGAGAGAGGAGACCAGGGCAGGATGCGCGCCCCTCTCCCTCTGGTCCGAATTTGACTAGGAGGGGGGCGGCGCCCCCCTTTCCTCCCCCCTCTCTCCCCTTCCTTCTCTCCTAGTCCAACTAGGGAAGGGGGGGAATCCTACTCCCGGTGGGAGTAGGACTCCTCCAGGGCACGCCATAGGAGGGCCGCCCCCCCTCCTCCACTCCTTTATATACGGGGGAGGGGGCACCCCATAGACACACAAGTTGATCATTGATCTTTTAGCCGTGTGCGGTGCCCACCTCCACCATAATCCACCTCGATCATATCGTAGCGGTGCTTAGGCGAAGCTTTGCGTCGGTAGCTTCATCAATACCATCATCACACCGTCCCGCTGACGGACCTCTCCCTCGAAGCTCTACTGGATCGTGAGTTCGTGGGACGTCACCGAGCTGAATGTGTGCAGATCACGGAGGTGCCGTATGTTTGGTACTAGGATCGGTCGATCGTGAAGACGCACGACTACATCAACCGCATTGTCATAATGATTCCACTTACGGTCTATGAGGGTACGTGGATGACACTCTCCCCTCTCGTTGCTATGCATCACCATGATCTTGCGTGTGCGTAGGATTTTTTTTGAAATTACTATGTTCCCCAACAATTCATACCCTGGACCCTTGCCATCCTATCGACATGTGTCACCCACGTACTGAGTAGTTGAGATCATGGGAATCATGGGCGAGTATTATAATCCAGTCATGGAAAGTGGGATAGGTTTGAGCGGAAACTACCAAAAATTTCATATGAAAATTTTAATGTTTCATTTACAAATTCTTCATTTGACCAGGACATAGTGAAGACTTTGAACAAGTTTTAAATAGAACGCATATGAAGAATTTGCGAACAGACTGGGTTGAGTTTAGCATAGAGGGGGCACGGGACCGATCACATTCACTTAGAGGAGAAACCAACTTGAAGAATTAGCAATAAGTGAATTTGTTTAGGACATTGAAAACTCAAGTATATATACAGTCAATGAAGAACACCTGTTGTAAAATTTGAAGAAATTGCAGACTTGAGGAATTTGAAAATTTGAAGAATTTGCAAAATGAAAAAAAAACTCAATTTGAAGATTGTCGTGGTAGAAAAGGTCACCTATGGGGCCATCGGCCCCTGTGGTTCGGCAAGGGGAAGATCACGTTGCACAAAGAGCAGAAGCCATGGAACAACATGACGGTGGTGAAGCTGGTGTTTTTTACCCAGGTTCAGGCCACTTAGAAGTATAAAACCCTACTCCTGCTTTGGTGGATTGGATGTGGGAACACGACGAGCATGCATCGCTCAAGCCCGGCAAGGTCACCTCGGGGAGAGTAGCTATGCACGTACAAGTGTGCCAGGGTCCGAATCCCTGTTAGGTTGCCTTGGACCTCCTTTTATAGCTTAAGGGGTGACCACAATGGTAAAATAGTCTTTATCTAATGATTAGATAGCTAACAGTGCTATCATACCTAACTCTAGTAGTTAGGACAAAGTGCATTAAATGCACTGCTAGGTGTCATGCCGAGCATGCATCCCAACAAGACCGTCGTGCCGCTTAATCATCTTCTGCTTATCTGCTTGACACGCCTCTAGACGGGTGTCATATGAGGGCAATCTGACTTCAAAATGGCTACCACGTGCTTAGTGGAAGCCACTGAATCACTTGGGGGCTTGACATCGCACTGATAACTGATCTGCGTCGCGGTGCGGTGGAGCGGTGGCGTGTGGGGAGATTCGCCGTTGACGGACCCGGCAAGCTTGCCGGGGAAATCTTGGAATTGTCCCTGGGGTGGCCTCGACCCGGCCAGGCTCTCCTGCCCGACAAGGGAGGTATTCCCAAAGTGATGCTTTGCTGTCTTGTTTGTCTTGGTCTTCTTGATCCACTCCTTGATTTCACTAAGAGTTGCTTCTCTGGCTTGGCCTCGCTTTGCATGTTGGTGTAACTATGCAATGCTGACATGCCTATGTATAAGTTTGGACAACAAACATAAATGTTTGTTGTACCGAAGCCCCCGGGCCTGGCACATACGTGCTGCCAGGCATCGTTGGGGTAGGTGATGTCTACTACGCAACCTTCTTTTCCTTTTCTTTTTCACATTATGTGTGGGTTCAACCTTCCTCTTTGAGCTCCTTATTGACGATATTGGTTGAATAGAAAGATCCTCCTTGTTACCTGATTCATCATAAGAAATAATAGGAGGATATTGGGAAGTCTCTTCCCTTTCATTAGTATTCTCATCATCTTCTATTTGCTTTCTTTTCTTTATGTAATTGGCAATATAAGGATTTTCAATGCAATTCACCGCACAATACAAATAAATCTTCTCTAGATCAATATCAAGGAATTTCTTATGGGCAAATTCTGGAAGGTCCTTAATTAAATGTTTCAATTCTTCATAACCCAAAAGTAAACTAAGTTCATTGTAATGTGCAAGGGAAATCAAATCATCACAATTTTTGGACACGATTCAATCATGAAATAATTTGCATAGGAGATGTAGATGACCACGTTCATTGCAAAGTTCACAAGTAGGGCAAAGGAAATTTAAATTTTCAGCACTCACATTTAGCCTTTCTTGCAACCATTTAGTTTCTAAATGCTTATGCCTCTTGCCATATATATCTTCTCTATTTGGTGTGTTCATGCAAACATGCACTCCACAAAAGTTGACATGCTTATAAGAGATATTTTCATCATGACTAGAGCAATCATCATTAGTAATATGGATATTCAAGGAGTTCATACTAACAACATTGCAATCATGCTCATCATTCAAAGATTCAGTACCAAGCATTTTAATGCACTCTTCTTCTAGCATTGTAGCACAATTTTCCTTTCCATCAAACTCACGAAAGATATTAAAAAGATGAAGCGTATGAGACAAACTTAACTCCATTTTTTTGTAGTTTTCTTTTATAAACTAGACTAGCAATAAAACAAGAAACAAAAAGATTTGATTGCAAGATCTAAACATATACCTTCAAGCACTCACCTCCCCGGCAACGGCGCCAGAAAAGAGCTTGATGTCTAGTACGCAACCTTCTTCTTGTAGACGATGTTGGGTCTGCAAGTGCACAGGTTTGTAGGACAGTAGAAAATTTCCCTCAAGTGGATGACCTAAGGTTTATCA
Source organism: Triticum dicoccoides (assembly GCF_002162155.2). Taxonomy (NCBI): domain Eukaryota; kingdom Viridiplantae; phylum Streptophyta; class Magnoliopsida; order Poales; family Poaceae; genus Triticum; species Triticum dicoccoides. The sequence goes on along the minus strand of NC_041389.1, from coordinate 80,025,674 downwards.
ATCCGTGGGAGGCGTAGGATGAAGATGGTCTCTCTCAAGCAACCCTGCAACCAAATAACAAAGAGTCTCTTGTGTCCCCAACACACCCAATACAATGGTAAATTGTATAGGTGCACTAGTTCGGCAAAGAGATGGTGATACAAGTGCAATATGGATAGTAGATATAGGTTTTTGTAATCTGAAAATATAAAAACAGCAAGGTAACTAATGATAAAAGTGAGCGTAAACGGTATTGCAATGATGGGAAACAAGGCATAGGGTCCATATTTTCACTAGTGCAAGTTCTCTCAACAATAATAATATAGATAGATCATATAACAATCCCTCAACATGCAACAAAGAGTCACTCCAAAGCCACTAGTAGCGGAGAACAAATGTAGAGATTATGGTAGGGTACGAAACCACCTCAAAGTTATCCTTTTTGATCGATCTATTCAAGAGTTTGTAGTAAAATAACATAGAGCTATTCTTTCCGCTCGATCCATCATAGAGTTCATACTAGAATAACACCTTAAGACACAAATCAACCAAAACCCTAATGTCACCTAGATACTCCACTGTCACCTCAAGTATCTGTGGGCATGATTATACGATATGCATCACACAATCTCAAATTCATCCAACTAACACAAAGTACTTCAAAGAGTGCCCCAAAGTTTCTACTGGAGAGTCAAGAAAATGGGTGCCAACCCCTATGCATAGGTTCATGGGCGGAACCCGCAAGTTGGTCACCAAAACATACATCAAGTGGCACGTGATATCCCATTGTCACCACAGATAAACACGGCAAGACATACACCAAGTGTTCTCAAATCAAAGACCCAATCCGATAAGATAACTTCAAGAGGGAAACTCAATTCATCACAAGAGAGTAGAGGGGGAGAAACATCATAAGATCCAACTATAATAACAAAGCTCGCGATACATCAAGATCGTGCAATAGAGAGAACACGAGAGAGAGAGAGAGAGATCAAACACATAGCTACTGGTACATACCCTCAGCCCCGAGGGTGAACTACTCCCTCCTCATCATGGATAGCGCCGGGATGATGAAGATGTCCACCGGTGATGGGTTCCCCCTCCGGCAGGGTGCCGGAATGGGCTCCCGAGAGGTTTTTGGTGGCTACAGAGGCTTGCGGCGGTGGAACTCCCGATCTATCTTCTCTGTGGATGTTTTTAGGGTACGTGGGACTATATAGGCGAAAGAAGTCGGTCGGGGGGTGCTCAAGGGGCCCACGAGACAGGGGGCACGCCCAGTAGGGGGGGGGGGGTTGCCCCCTATATCCTGGCCTCCTCGAGGATCTTCTGACGTGAACTCCAAGTCTGCAGGATCATATTCTTCCAAAAAATCACACTGCTGAAGGTTTCATTCCGCTTGGACTCCGTTTGATATTCCTTTTCTTCGAAATACTGAACCAGGCAATAAAACAGCAATATGGGCTGGGCCTCCGGTTAATAGGTTAGTCCCAAAAGTAATATAAAAGTGTATAATAAAGCTCGTAATCATTCAAAATAGATAATAAAATAGCATGAATGCTTCATAAATTATATATACGTTGGAGATGTATCAGTAGGCTGCAACAAGTACACAAGCGAACACTTTGGCCGAATCGTGATGGGATTCTCTTCTCCCTTGATATCTTCCTTGCTTCTTCATTAACCTATGGTTGAATTAATTTCCAGTTTTCTCGTGCATCATGCGGGATGATGTGGGGTTATCCACGTAATAGCGCGTGGGTTTTCCACGTTCACGAGGAGGTAACTGCCATTTTATTCATCCTGCTACCCATGTCGTTTCCACCACGTACACTGCATGCATTGCGCAGGGTTGGTGGCAGGCGCGTAGGGCGTGGGAATGAGTGCCATGGTAGAAAACCCAGCACCATGGGTAGGCGTAGAAGGGGGGTCGTGGATTGTGGACGTTGTCTGTGGTGCAGAGGGGTTGGATTGAGGAGCGAGGCAGTTTCCTCCTGGGTGAGGAGCTAGCCCCCGGCCACACCCCCTATAAAAGAGAGGCATGGGCGAGGTACTCACCCACACACATCTCCTCCTTCTTCTCCTCGCATCCCTCTTCCACTATGGTAAGGGGAAGAGGATGTGGTCGACCCCCAGCGGTGGCGACGAGGGTCTCTTCTCAGCAACGCCTCCCTGCCCCTCCAGAGGATGCAGGGGAGGAGTCCAGCGTGCATGGTGGCGCCAGAGAACATGGTCGCGATCGCCGTGGTGCCAGGGGCCAAGGAGGATGCGGTGGCGCTCTGGTTGCTCCTCCCCCGGTCGCCTTGGCTCCGATGGAGGCCCACATTGGGGACCAGTCGTTGGAGTTCATGATCAAGCTGCGCGAGCGTCCGCGCAGCTGTCATAGGCTTCCTACCCCTTTCACAAGGGTGATGGAGGTAGAACAACCACCAGGATTGAGGCTGCACATGAGGGTCAACGCGGCTGGAAGCATGCGGGTGGACGTAGAGTTCCCTGCGCCTCATGTCATGGTTCTCCAGCGTGGCCGGAAAATTTTTGTTCGTGCTCATAGCTTGGTGGTGGGCACGTTCTCCATTTCAAATTAATGGACGCCACCCTGCTCTTCGTCAAGGTCTTTGGGAGCTCGGGTGCTCGCTTAGGGTGCTGCGCGGAAAGCTCGACCGACGATGAAAGCTACTCCTCGAGTGATAGCAACGAGGAGGAACGTGACGGTGATGACGATGGTGCCGAGCGAGAGGAGGACGGCTTCAACTCTAGCTGAGTGCCAGCTGCACCGTCACCATTAGCAAGGCGCCGACAGCACCATCATCTGCACCTAGGTATTCTTCCCTCGGGGGAGCAATTTGCTGGGGTGTTTGGTGTGGATGCCCCTTCCTCCTCTAGCTAGACCCCGGTAGGATTCCTCGTGGACTCTGGCTTCGTCTTCCCTGCCAGTGTCCATCCTTTCGTGCTCCGCTGGTCCTGGCAGTGGTGACCAGGGCATCGCCTAGCCGCTCTCCGTCCGTCGTCTTCACCCCCGCCCCTCCCGATCTTGTCAGGCTGCATCCCGCGGGCCCTGATGGGGTCAGGCTGGGCTTCTGCCCAGGCACTCCTTTTGCCCTCTTCACCTCCCACTGTAGTCCCTAGGAGGAGAGGGACAAGAAAGGGATTACGGGGCACTTATCTTTTTTCAATGTAAAACATGTAGGCACTTGCCAAACTTTAGTCCCAAATATGTAATCTCTTCTATCCATATTTGTATTATATATGGTTTATGCTTGTTTATCCGCGTATTAATGAAAAAAGATATGTTTGCCTAGTACTTGTGCATGTATCATATCCATGTAGAGGAGCGACTCCTCTATACTTTCAAGTAAACAAGGTTCTCCAGCAAGTTATCTTGCCAGTTCCTTCCATCGTTGCCGCGAAGCTTGGCCTGGCGGGCTTAGGAGTGTGGAAGGGAACCGGCCCCTTCTCAAACCCTCTCTTTTCAAATGCCACTGTGACCGTCCTAACCAAAGTATCCTTCTAATCATAGGATGGTAGCACAAATGTTTCGAAGGTGACAAGGTTTTTCTACGCATAAGTTCTTCCCTCACAGAGGCACACTATGGATATCTTAAAGGGAACTTATCTGTTTTGTGTTGTCGGGGATCGAAATGCAAGCTTGTTCTCACTTCCCCTCTTCGGGATTGTATCCACGGCAGGGGCCCTGTAGTTAGTACAGGGGTAAAAACAACAACATGCGACCCTTTCTACATGAACATGGCAGAACTATGCTAAAATAATAATGCATGCAAGTTTTTAGGCACCAACGCTTCATTTTATTATCTTTGCATAGGGTCTGCGCCTGGCTTTGTACAAAGGGTTACATGCACATCGCCAAGGCTTGTACAAAAGGTGTATACCAGGAACTGAGCCTAGCGGCCGCACCTTATGGGTAGAACTTACGAAGATGCTCAATATTCCATGAGTTTTGCACTTTAGCGCCATCTTCGGTCTCCAGACGGACTGCGCCAGGTCTGGTGACTCACACTACCTGGTGAGGGCCTTCCCACTTTGGCGTCAACTTGTTGGAACCCTTGTGGATTGAACACACCTAAGGATAAGGTCGCCTTCCTCAAGGCTCCATGCATGAATCATGCGGCTATGATAGCGGTGCAAGGCTTGCTGGTAGCATGCAACACGCACAACGGCTCGGAGATGATCTTCCTCGAGGAGCACGACATCATCATGCCGGAGCTGCTCCTGGTCTACTTCATTGTAGGCAAGTACTTGAGGTGAACTGTAAATGAGTTCCGTGGGGAGCACTGCTTCCGCCCCATACACTAGGGAGAAGGGAGTCTGGCCGATGGCTCGATTCGGTGTCATACGAAGGGACCAAAGAACCACCGGTAGCTCATCGATCCAGCGTCTTCCGCATTTCTTCAACTTATCAAAAGTCCTTGTCTTGAGCCCGCGTGGCACTTCAGCATTCATCCTCTCAGCTTGTTCGTTGCTCCGGGGATGAGCAATAGAAGCAAAAGAGACCTTGCTCCCAAGGTTTTGGACGTGTTGCATGAAGGCGTGACTCATGAATTGGGTGCCGTTATCAGTGATCACTCTGGCAGGTACTCTAAACAGCACACCAATCCCTTCAAGAACTTGATAGCTGACTATGCGGTTACATTCCTCACTGGCTCCACTTCCGGCCACATTGTAAACTTGTCGATTGCAATCATACAAGAATTCAAAGCCCCTAGTAGCATGGGGGAAGGGGCCCAAGATGTCGAGCCCCTAGCCTGAAAATGGCCAGGACAAAGGGATCGTCTAGAGAGCTTAAGCTGGTTGATGGATGTTCTTGGAGTGGAACTGGTAGGCTTCACATCTGGTGACTAGCTTAACCGCATCTTGGAAGGCCGTGGGCCAGTAGAAACCTTGTCAGAAAGCTTTCCAACCAAGGCTCTTGATCCAATATGGAAGCTGCACACACCCTTGTGTATCTCTGCTAGTAGTTCCAGTCCCTCTTCCTGGCAAATTCATTTCAACTTCACACCGTTTGGTCTTCTTCTGTACAGAGTGTCATCGACAAACTGATACATACTAGACCATCGGGCTACTCTTTCAGCTTCTTCTTGCTCTTGGGGAAGTTCTCCTGTTTGAAGGTAGTGGACTATGTGATGTGCCCAAGTTGGAGCCTAAGGCTCAACAACAAGAACTAATGGCACCTTCTCGTTCATGGGAGTGCTCACCTCGACCACAAGAACCTGTGGTTCCACCTGAGAGTGCTAATCACCAACCAAAGTGGAGTGGTTCCCGACAGCCTCTCTACCAGCGGCTTCGGGAAGCCCTGTCGGGAGATACTTGCCAGAATCCAAGTTCCTCCTTTTTCTGGCCATCATCGATGGAGATACTGAAGGTTGAGTCAAGTGGAGGACAAAAGTTCCTGGTTCCGCAGGGAGTTTTTGTGCAACGCACTTTGACAAATGATCAACAATGTTGTTTTCCGCATGCAGCACTTGCTTTATTTGCAATCCATCAAAATGCTCCTCCAGCTTTCTCACTTCCTCTACATATGCCTCCATCAATGGGCTCTGGTAATCCTTATTGACTTATCTCACCACGAGCTGCGAGTCTCCATGGATGATCAACTTCTTGATTCCCAATTCTACTGTGATTCTGAGCCCGGGAAGGAGCCCCTCCTACTCAGCAGTGTTGTTGGTGGACTTCTCCCGGGGAAAGTGCATTTGAACCACATACTTGAGGTGCTCTCCGGTAGGTGCAACAAGAAGCATGCCAGCTCCAACACCTTGCAATGAGAAAGCACTATCAAAATACATGGTCCATTCCCGAGGCGTCTCTTTGCCGAGAATAACTGTCTCTAGTATTTCTTCATCTAGAGTGGGCATCCATTCTGCAATGAACTCCACCAATGCTCTGCTCTGAATGGTTGAGGTACCTTTGTATTTAGGCCAAAGCTTGACAACTCTAGTGCCCATTCAACTATCCTGCCAGTGGCTTCGGGGTTCCTCAGTATACACCGCAGTGGGAAACGGGTGACAACCATGATCTCATGGATTTGGAAGTAGTGATGTAGTTTTCTCGAGGCCATGACACTACAAAAAAATACACTTCCGTGATGATACGTGTTTGTCACAGTAGGTCACGTTTTCTATCATGCATGTACATCCATGATGATTTTATGACAGAATCAAGATAGTCATACCTGTGCTGTCGTAGAAGTGTTCCATGACATTACCAAAATTATCATCACGGAAGTGTCCACTTCTATGATGATAAATCGTGCGTCACAGAAGTGCTTTCATCAAGGGTGACCGACACATGGCATTCACTGTAACGGAACGCCATTAAGCTATCAGGTCTGGTTTTGGATCCGATAACCCGTTAACAGCCCTGACCAATGGGGATTTTCCATGTGTAAAATCATCATTGGCTGGAGGAGACACGTGTCGGCTCGCCATTGGGACAGATGTCATCCACTCATTGGACAGAAGGCGCCTATGATATGTCGACATGTGGCACGATGCAATAGAGGCCCATTCCTGTGAAAAGGCCTGCCCGTTTGACTTGGTCAAAAGGTGGCGGGCCGGCCAACTGAAAGCTTGTTAACGGCTTGTTCGCATATAGCCCATTTATAGCCCGCTAACCCAGGGCCCATTACGACCTATCCGAATTCGGCCCAGTAGCGTCATATGGGCCGTCCAATATGATTCAAGCTCGTTTTAACTTCCGGCCCATGTATGGCCCATGACGTCTTTTGGCCCATATGAGGCCCTTTGTAACTCTTGGCCCATTAACGACCCGTGGTGAAACTGGCCCGTAATAAACAGTGTATCACTTTATACCCATTAACGGCCCATTATTCCATTGGGCCGTTTCCAGCCCATGTTATCTTTTGGCCTTCTCAGGGCCCATCTATTCTTGTGCTCATTTCCAACATTCGGTTACTTACAGCCCGTTACTGTCATTTTCTGCTTATGGGCCAAATTCAGCCCATTGTTACAGTCGGCCCGTTTGTGGCCCGTTAATACGTTGGGCCGTTTCCATAACATCATCAAATACGGCCTATTAACGATGGCCCGCTATGGTCGGCCCATGAACGGACGATTCCAACTCTATCCCGTTTACGGCCATAATGCGGTCTGTTATTGGCCCATGTTTGGCCAATGATCATACGGACCATATAAGGCCCATTGATGATACGGCCCATAGAAGGCCCATTGTGTCTATGGCCCGTAGAAGGCTTATTGTTTCTATGGCCCGTAGAAGGCCCATTGTTTCTACGGCCGGTAGGAGGCCCAGTGTCACTACAGTAAATATGTAGCCCATGGTTATTGTGGCCTAGTTTTAAAAAATAGGTTATTGCAGCCACTAGCAAACCGCGGAAAAAGAACCGCACTGACTACAAGCAAACAAATAAACAAGACAACAAGGAAATAAATAATCAAGCAACTAACGCTTGTCTATCACGGCTATTACACATATTACATCCATTGGGCATCAAAGTTCGCCACCAGTGCAAATATAGGGAACAAAGCAGCATATCATATACACTGGTTGTCAAAGTTGGCAACCAGCGCAAATAAACGCCATAGCAAAACAAATCCAGAACTGAAACCACTTCAGAAGATCTCAAGAAACAATATCCTGGGTACCCATAATGCTGGCAAGATGCTTAGCAAGCTTATTAACTTTCTCTTGTTTGGCGCTTAAATCCTCCAGCGCTTGCTGCTGCACCAGGAAGTATGCATCTGAATTCTACAGGGACTTCCTCAGTCCTTCAGCTTCCTGTCGCAGCACATCTGATTGATGTCTTTCAACTTGAAGTTGAGACTCGAGAAGACGAACTGATTCAGGCAGCGAGTTTGAAGAGCTTGTGCCAGCAGTAGTGGCCAGTAACTCGAACACTACATCAAGACAGGACTTTTGGGTTCTCCCACTGTCGTCAAGATAGTTTTTATCAGCTTTCTTGGAGACCAACATGGATGTCTCACTATCTTGAACCTTATCTGCATTACTTCCTTTACCATTGCATAACGCGGTACTGTTCTCCAATACTTTGTCTGCATTCTAAAATAGAAGCAAGCAGACACATCACAGGTTTACCATGTTGTATATGAAACTCATTTTGGTAAATGAGTTCAGTAGTAAAGTGGATATGATAACAACATGAAACAAACATATATCTATGTACCATGGTCACTTTACGGTCTATATCATTCTAGTTTTTGTTGCTAAATCAAGACAGAGACACAGTTCAAATAATATTTGTTCAAGACAAAGCAGAATAGAGAGAATATAAGTGTGGGAAACTATAGAGCAATAACAACACTTGTAATGTGCATGACATGAGAACATAACTATTTATTCAATTGAAACTAAAATCAACATAGATTAGGTTACAACAGCAAACCAGTTAAAGAAACAGGTTTAAAACATACCTGTTGCGCCATTGGAGTTTCAATTCCATCCTTCAAATTTGAAAATAGTTGGTATGAGTAAATGCAGTAATGCAAGAGCAAAGGAGTATATACCATAGCTATAGAACCTGACCTGAGAACAAATCTTCTTCTCCTTTAAGCGTTGAGTTGGGATTCAGAGTGGTGGTCCTCGTGCTTTGGGCATTGCAGTTCCCTTACTAACTGCTCGTGTTTGGGTGCTCTGTGGTGGAGACGATGCTGTGTCAACTGGAACTGGGTTACTATCTGCCGGGGTTGGGGTTAGAAGGGGTGTAGCTGGTTCTCTGTCCAACTGGGTAGGGGTACAATCTGTGAGAGTCTGGGTTATGTGTGGTGGATCTGGTCCTTGGGTAAGCACAACCGTGGTTCTATTTGCATCAACCGATAGCACTATCTTTTCGGAAGACCGTGTTGTTACTCTCTTAGATACTGCCATCACCCTCTCCAATTCAAATGGCTGATAAACAAGAAAAGCAATTGAAAGTATAGACATTGTATGATAGACAGGTGCAATGGATAGTAGGGAATAAAAGAGGGCATGGAATAATTCACATTTATGTTGTCTAACCAAACAAGAGGGCATGACACAATTTCACATATATGATGGCTAACTAAACAGGATAGCATGACACAATTTTCACATTATGATGGCTAACTAAAAAAGATGGAAAGACATAGTTCAAAATATGATGACTATGTAAACAGGATGACATGATATAACTATATAATGTGTTTATTAAATAGGTTGCCATGCCATAGTTCACATACATTCACGGATAGAATGCCATAATTCAAAATATGATGACTGTAAACACTAAACAGGATGAGATGATATAACTATATGATGTCTTTATTAAATGGGTTGCCATGCCATAATTAGATAGATGATGTGTATGTACTATGTAAACATGATGGCATGATATAATTCAAATATATGATTTATATAGTGAGAAAGTAAGCAGATGGCAATCCATATATGATGTAGAAACTAAACAATGCAAGACAACATGCATGACAAGGGTAATATAACCCTGCCAAGTTTGAGCATAGACCTCAGGGGGCAAATAGGACTGGTCATCAGTCTCTGAATCCTCCTCTGAGGAGCTCTCTGTAACCAGCAAGATGTCTGCTTCAGCAGGTAGCATTGTCTGCTCTGAATACCTTGTTTTCACTCCAGATGCTTCCATCACCGCTTCAAATGGCTGATGCACAGGAAGAGTAGTTGAATATACAAATGTGGTCGACAAATGGAACACGTAATACAAAAAAATGATAGCATGATATAATTCACATACATGATGATTGGCTAAACAGCATGGCATTGCATAATTCACATATATAATGCCTTTGCAACAAGATAGCATTACATAATTCACATATATAATGTCTTTCAACAAGATGGCAATGCATAACTCACATATATGGTAATTAGACAATGAACATGTGGCATTCACACAAAGCATGTCTAAACTAATCAAATGACATAGCAATGCGAGACACCATACGCACGATATGAGCAACATAACCCTGCCAAGTTAGAGCATACACCT